>NC_132933.1:37471247-37751247 GCF_047675955.1 Chlorocebus sabaeus
CAATGTGCACGTGTAGCCTAGAACTTAAAATATAATAATGAATAAATGAATAAATAAATAAAATGAAATAAAAATAAAGTCAGGTA
This sequence comes from Chlorocebus sabaeus, assembly GCF_047675955.1. Lineage (NCBI taxonomy): Eukaryota > Metazoa > Chordata > Mammalia > Primates > Cercopithecidae > Chlorocebus > Chlorocebus sabaeus. Next base: position 37,471,334 of record NC_132933.1, read on the forward strand.
AAAAATAAAAAATAATAAAATAGCATCATAAATAGTAAAGTAGTAAGAATAAATTATTTAGAAACAAATTCAACCAATGGGATGAGACTTGTAAACTGAAAGTTACAATATGTTGCTGAAAGACATTACAGATTACCTAGATAAATGGATAGACAGTTCATGTTAATGGATTGAAGTATTTAATATTGTTAAAATGACACACTCGCCCAGACAAATCAACAGATTTAATATCATCTTCATCAAAATCCCAAGGTCCCTTTTTGCAGAAATGATGATGCTAAAATTTATATGGAAATGTAAGAAAGATAAAATAGCCAAAATAATCTTAAAGAAAAATACAAAGTTGGAGGACTCACATTCCAAATTTCAAAATATAATAAAAAGCTATGGTAACAAAAGCAGCATGGTACTGACATAATGATACACAGATAGATCAGTGGAATAGAATTGAAAATCTAGAAATAAATCCACAAATTATGGCTAATTGATTTAGCCATACATGGACACAAACATTTGCAACTAGTTGGGCAAGGGTGCTCAAATTATTCAATGTAGAAAAAAGAATATATTTAAAAATAATGCTCAGGCAACAGGATATGAATATGCAAGAGAATGAAGTGGATTGCTTTCTCAAACCATACACAAAAATTAACTCGGGCAACAAAAGCAAAAATAGACCAATGGAATTATAACTAACCAAAAAGCTTCTGCACAGCAAAGAAAGCAATTAATAGAGTGAAGAGAAAACCTACAAAATGTGAGAAAATATTTGTAAACTACACATATCATAAAGGGTTAATATCTGAAAGATAAAATGAATGAAAAAAAGCAATAGCAAGAAAGCAAATAACTTGATTGAAAAATGTTCAAAAGGCTTGAATACACATTCCTCAGAAGTAGACAGTAATAACCAACAGATAAATTTTTTAAATGCTCACCATCACTAATCATTAGGGAAACATAAATGAAAACCACAGTGGGATACCACCTCACTACTGTTAGAATGGTTATTATCAAAAAGTCAAAAGACAACAAATGTTTGCAAGGATGTTAAGAAAAGATAACCCTTATGTACTATTGATGGGAATGTAAATTAATACAGCCATTATGGAAAGCAGCATGAAAGTTTCTAAAACAATAAATTAGAAACACCATATGATCCAGCAATTCCATTAATGAATAGGTATCCAACAGAAATAAAATCACTATGTCAAAGAGATATCTGTGTTCCCATATTGATGGCAGCAATATTCGTAGTAGCAAAGAAACGGAATCAACCTAAGTGTCTATCGATTGATGAATACGTAAAGAAAATGTGCTACATATAATGGAGGGAATTTTATTCAGCCCTAAAAATGAATAAAATCTTGTTATGTGCAAAAACATGGATAAACCAGGAGGTCATTAATTGAAATATGCAAAGTACAGAAAGACGAAAACCACATAATTTCACACACATAGAATCTTTAAAAGTTGACCTCATAGAAGTATACAATAGAATGGTGGTCACCATAGTCTGGGATGGTTAGGGTGGAGGGAACAATGGGGAGATGTTGGTTAAGGGTATGTAATTACAGCTAGATGGGAGAAGTAAGTTCAAAAGATCTATTATACAGCATGGTGACTATATTCTTAATGAAGATGTATTATTAATATATTTTTAATGCAGACGGAGTAGATGTTAAGTATTTTCACCACAAAATGATAACTGTATGAGGTAATGCTTATTAATTAACTAAATTTAATCATTCCATAATATATATGTATCTCAAAAAATTATCTTGTAGGATGTCAGCACTCATATTCCCTCACAACATGAATTCTGTACCCATTCACAGACAAAAGTCTCCCTATGAAAGTTTGGGATTCAGGTAGAAAGTTGTGAACACCAGATGGATCACAAAACCTTAAAAGTGTCATTTTGAGAATGAAGACCTGCACCCAGGAGTTTGATCCATTGATCTTGCTTCTGCAATTGAGGCCAGAGATAACCCCATTCCCCAGAAGGCTTGACTACAGCCAGGTTTGGTGTTCAGCCTGCAACCAAATCCATCTACCAAGGGGTCCAGGCATAATCATACATACTAGTGTCCTGGCAAAGAGGCCCCCCTGCCCACTGACATTGGTCTTGGCAGTAAACCTGAAAGTTGCTCTGTGGCTTGACTGTAGACCCCTCAGCTAAGGTTCCAGTTCAAGACTGCTTATACAAGGACCCAGAGAGAGACTCACCCATATCTTGCAGCTCAAGAGTCTGAGCCTTTACAATAGACTTGCCAACCTTCATGTCATGCCAGATCCCAAAAAGGGTCAGTCTCAGATGCAAACCTCCTCCCCCACACCCACCCTCTGCTGTAGTCAGAGAACTATCCTGTTTGTGCAGGGACCCGCTGGGAGACATGCAGACATCTGAACCAATAAAAAAGGGTCACCAGCCACCATCACATAGCATATCTCAAGAGGGATACGTATCAGTCCCACCTGCTGCAGTTGAAGAACTACCCAACCTGTGCAATTACCAGTTGGAGATATACACCCCTCTGAGCTAATGAAAAAGGATCTCCAGCCTCCATTCAACAGCAGATTCTCAGAAGGTCGTATCTCAGCCCCAGTCCCTCTTACTACAGTCAGGGACCTATCCCACCTGTGCAGGGACTTGCTGAGAGGCAAACCTGTCTGGGCCACTGTGACAGTCTTCTAGGCTAAAATCTCTTGTCAACTTTTCCTCAAAGCCTGGGTACTATCTTTTGCACCTTCTCCAGAACCTACCAGGCTGGAAGCTGGCCCTACTTGTAGGCCTCATGAGACTCAAAGAAAACTGAGGCTTAGAGAGTCCTCTAGTGCTAACATGGCTGCGTTGGTCAAGAGCTCAGAGAACTCAACAGTCAGTCTGCTTAGAATCTTTGGAAGGCTCTCTGAAGAATGGTAACTAACAATATCAGGTTTTTAAGACTGGAATAAATACCTAATCTTTCAATGTATGGATATTATTGCACGTTCACAAGCATCAAAAACATTTAGTGTAATACCTCATCAAATGAACAAAATAAGGGTCCATAGACTGACCGTGAAGTAATAGATATGTGCTATCTTGCAGAGAAAGAATTTAAAATAGCTGTTTGAAGGCAGCTCAATGGAATTCAATGAAGCACAGAAAATCAGTTCGGAAATTTATTTTTTTTTAAGTTTTAAAAAAATTTATTTCAAACAGAGAAATTGACATAACAATAATAAATCAGACAGAAATCCTAGAGCTGAAAAATACAATAGATGAAAGAAAAATTGCAACAGGTAGCATCAAAAAAAGAATTGAGCAAACATTTAAAAGCATAATTATACTCTGGCCGTGTGCGGTGGCTCAAGCCTGTAATTCCAGCACTTTGGGAGGCCGAAACGGCGGATCATGAGGTCAGGAGATCGAGACCAGCCTGGCTAACACGGTGAAACCCCGTCTCTACTAAAAAAATACAAAAAACTAGCCAGGCGAGGTAGCAGGTACCTGTAGTCCCAGCTACTCGGGAGGCTGAGGCAGGAGAATGGCGTAAACCCGGGAGGTGGAGCTTGCAGTGAGCTGAGATCCAGCCACTGCACTCCAGCCTGGGCCACAGAGCGAGACTCTGTCTCAAAAAAAAAAAAAAAAAAAAAAAAAAAAAAAAAGAATAATTATACTCAAAAAGGTAGTGTGGAGGGTGGAGAGATTGGTCAACAGGTAGAAAGTTGCAGTTAGAAGAAATATGTTCTGATGCTCTATTGCACAGTAGGGTAGTGATTGTTAGCAATATTGTATTCTATATTTCAAAATAGTTAGCTGAGAGGACTTTAAATGTTCTTGCCACAAAGAAATAAAAATTTTTTAGGTGATGGACATGTTAACTACCTCTGATCTGATTATTATTCTCACTCTCTATATATATATGTATATATATAGAAGCATTACACTATATCCCATAAATATGTACAATTATTATGTGACAATAAAAAATGAAATAAAACTTTTTAAATATCATGTTGTACACAAAAAATACATAAAACTGTATCTGTCAATTTTTAAAAATATCTATTTTTTTAATTTCTGCTTTTGTCCTTGTAGTTCTGTTCCTTCTATTTTCCATGGGTTTATTCTGGTGTATGACTGTAAGTATAAAATAACCTAAACAAAAGAGCTAGAACTATAAAAAGTGTTTAAGAAAACATAGTGGTATATTCATGACCTTGAATTTGAAATTGTATTATTAGGGTATTAAAAGTATAAGCAATAAAAAATAGATCAATTGGACATTATCAAAATCAAAAACTTTTGTGTATCAAATAGTATTATCTAGAAAGTCAGAAAACCACCTGTAGAATTAAAAAAAAAATTGTAATTATATTTTTAATAATGGTCTAGTGTCCAGAATTTATTTTTTAAAAAAACTATGTACAATGCAACAGCAAAAAGATGAAGAACACAGGTTAAAAATGCATAAAGATTTCTGACCCAATAGGGCCAACTAGATACAGCCAGGAGGAAGATCTCCCACTGAGAGACCAGGACATCATGAAAACTGGTGCAGTTCTATCAGACATTCAGAGGGAAGGCATTGAGTGCATACAGAAGGAAGACACAGAGGGTGTGCTGTAGGGGGAGAAATCTGGGAAACCTGCATGGGACTACCATGCACTAGGACTTGTTCCTGGCCCTTCTAGACACCTGCAAGGGTTAGGCAATGAGTTAAACAGCCAAGTAGCAAGCCACTCTCACCAAGGGCCTCTGGAATCTCAGCAGGTGGAGACCCCTCAACCATCATGAACACCTCAGTTAGCAGGAAAGCTACTTAGATAAATAGTAGGAGCAGAACTCCAGCCTATACAGAACCCAGAGGGTTCAGTGTGGAAGCACCTGTAGTGGAGCACAGCCAGAGATGCCCTTCCTCCTAGGCTCAATGTGTTCTCATAGGAGACTTTAGCCCTAGAAGAATTGTCAGACTTGAAATCTTTAGTGTAATCTTGCCCATAAGATGGGACTGGTACAACCTGAGCACCTCTTGCTCTGCTGGCTTCTACTAGGGCGCAAGCCTGATTGCACCTACTTCCAGTGCAGCCCCTAGGTACCTCCTGGGAACTGCATTATAACTCCTGTGCTGGTGGACCACTACTGACCAGCAGAGTGCTCCAGCAGAGTGGCCCCTCTAGACACACATCAGCCTGCCCACACCTTTCCCACTGTAGTCTCCCTCATGCCACTTTTCCTGCAGGCACTTGCCCATGGACAACCCCAACATTACTATGCCAGTGCATGTCAAGGGGGGGCAGACATAGCCTTGCCTTCCTCACCAGCATATGTGTGTGCATGCACCCTGCCATGCAACCACTGCCAGCATTAGTGCACCTCATCCCCCTCCCTTCTGCCACACCATAATTTGTACTGAAGCATTTCTGAGCATGAATCCCACCAGGCCCACCCCCAGCAGTGTCCCACACCTGTACTGGAGCAGCTGGTGTGAAACTGAGCACAGAACAAAGCAGACCTGCTCCCATCTCTGAGCAGCCAGCGTCACTAGTATGAATGCGCACAAATTTTACACAGAATCCTGTGCCCACCAGCACCCCACCGCTGGCATGAACAAGTGGACAGTTGCCAGTGGGGTCTCCCTGCAACCTTGAGCCATACTGCCAATGCTGCTTCTACACAGAGCCTGGCACTCCAGCACCCACTAGAATCCTACCGTAGCCAATAAGCATGCAACCAGCCATGCTGCTGCTGCTGCTGCTGCCACTGCAGCTGGAACATGTGGCTGAAAATACTTCTCACTGTACCTGAACTATGAAGTGCTTTGGCTGGCAACACCCATCTGAGTGTGTGACTAATGGTCTGGAAGAAGCTCAGCCCTTTCACAACTCCTTCCTAATCTCAAGAGCCAGAGATCAAACCTGGGGCTTGATACCAGTCCTCTAAATTTGGAGTACACAGTCCAGGAATTCTGAGATGAGTCTTGGTCCCCTAAAATCTTCCAGTAAAAAAGCCAGCAAACTTACCATACTTTATACTATAGTCAAATCCCCAAGGTTATCAAATGGAATAAAATGAAAAACGAATCCACAGAACAGCAACTTCAAAGATTGAAGGAACATTAACCAACAAAGATGAAGAAAGAACCAGATCAAGATCTTTGATCACTCAAAAAGCCAGAGTGCCTTATTTCCTCCAAATGACCACACTAGATCTCCAACAATGGTTCTTAACTGGGCTGAGATGACTGAAATGACAGAAATAGAATTCAGAATATGGATGACAGCAAAATTCATTTAAATTCAGGATGATGTTGAAACCTAATCCAAGCAAGCTAAGAATCATAAAATGGTACAGCAGGTGATAGACAAAATAGCCAGTATAGAAAAGTCCATAACCAACCTGATAGAGCTGAAAAACATAATTCACTCACAAGTATTAACAGCAGAATAGACCAAGCTGAAAAAAAGAATCTCAAAACGTGAAGACTGAGGTATTAGTCCATTTGTACACTGCTATAAAGAACCACGTGAGACTGGGTAATTTGTGAAGAAAACGGGTTGAATTGACTCACAGTTCCACGTGGCTGGGGAGGCCTCAGGAAACTTACAATCATGGTGGAAGGCAAAGAGGAATCAAGGCACATCTTCCTATGGTGGAGCAGGAGAAAGAGAAAAGAAGGGAAGTGCCACACTTTAAAACCATCAGATCTCATGAGAACTCACTATCATAAGAACAGCAAGGGGAAAATCTGCCACCATGATCCAATCACCTGCCACCAGGCCCTTCCTCTGATACGTGGGAATTACATTTTGAGATGAGATTTGGGTGGGGACACAGAGCCAAACCATACCAACTGTTTTTCTGAAATAAGACATTAAGACAATAATTTTAAATAAAGAATGAAAAGAAATGAACAGAACCTCTGAGAAATATGGGATTCTGTAAAGGAATTGAATCTACAACACATTGGCACCCCTGAAAGAGATGAAGAGAATGAAAGCAACTTGGAAAACTCATTTCAGAATGTCATCCACGAGAACTTCTTCAACATAGCTGGAGAGGCCAACATTCAAATTCAGGAAATACAGAAAACTCACACAACATACTAAACAGGAAGATCATCTGCAAAACCAATAATCATCCGATTCTCCAAGATTGAAATGAAATTTTAAAATGTTAAGGGCAACTAGAAAATTCAAGTCACCTACAAAGGGAAGCCCATCATACTAACAGCATACCTCTCAGTAGAAACCCTACATGGCAAAAGAGATTGGGAGCCTATATTCAACATTCTTAAAGAAAAGAAATTCCAACCAAGAGTTTTCTATTTGGCAAAACTAAGCTTCAAAAGCAAAGGAGAAATAACATTATTTTTCAGAAGAGCAAATGCTGAGGGGATTCATTACCACCAGACTTCTCTTACCAGAACTTCTGAAAAAAAGCACTAAATGTGGAAAAGAATGACTGTTACCAGCCACTGCAAAAACACACTTAAGTACACAGACCTGTGACACCATAAAGCAAATACACAAACAAGTAAGAATAATAAACAACTAACAACACAATTACAGAATTGAATTTACACATAAATAGTAACCTTGAGTGTAAATGAGCCAAATGCCCCCAATTTAAAGGCACAGAGTGGCAATCTGGACAGAAAACAGACCCAATGGTATACTGTCTTCAAGAGATCCATCTCACATGCAATGACACACATAGGCTCAAAATACAGGGAAGGAGAAAAATTTACAAAGCACACACACAAAAACAGGGATTGCAATAGTAATTTTAGAAAATACAGACTTCAAATCAACAAAGATCAAAAAAAGACAAAGAAGGGCATTATATGATGGTAAAGTATTCCATTCAACAAGAAGACTTAACTATCCTAAATATTTATGCACTCAACACAGAAGCACCCAGATTTATAAACCAAGTTCTTAGAGACCTACAGAGAGACTTAGACTCCAACACAGTAAAAGTGGGAGACTCCAACACTCCAGTGACAGTGTTAGACAGATCATTAGGGCAGAAAATAAACAAAAATATTCAGAACCTGAACAGAATACTGGACTAAATGGATCTGATAGACATCTACAGAACTCTCCACTCCAAAAACAAAAAAAATGTATACATTATTCTCATTGCTACATGGCATATATGCTAAAATCAACCACACAATAGAACATGAAGTAATTCTCAGCAAATGCAAAAGAACAGAAATCATGCCAACGAATCTCTCACACCACAGTACAATAAAAAACAGAACTCAAGACTAAGAAATTGCCCAAAACCAAACAAAACCATGGAAATTAAGCAACATGCTTCTGAATGACTTTTGAGCAATTAATGAAACTAAGGCAGAAATCAAAGAGTTCTTTGAAACTAATGAGAACAAAAATACAACACACCAGTATCGCTGGAACACAGCTAAAACACAGTTAAGAGGGAAGTGTATATACTAAACATCAATAACAAAAAGTTAGAAAAATCTCAATTTATCAAACAAACATCACAACTGAAAGAACTAGAAAAGCAAGAGCAAACTAACCTCAAAGCTAACATACCACAAGAAATAATAAAAATCAGAGCTGAAATGAAAGAAATTGAGATGCAAAATAAACGATTTAAAAGATCAATGAATCAAGGTGGTTTTTTGAAGATATTAATAAGATAGATAAACCACTAGCTAGACTAATAAAGAAGAAAAGAGAGAAGAACCAAATAAATGCAATCAGAAATCACAAAGAGGATATTGCCACTGACTCAACGGAAATACAAATAACTATCAGAATATTATGAAAATGTACTAGAAAATCTAGAAAAGAAAAAGAATAAATTTCTAAACATATACATGCTCCCAAGACTGAACTAGGAAAAAATTAAATCCCTGAACAGACCAATAATAATCTCTGGAATTCAATAAGTAAAAAGTAACCTACAAAACAAAAACAGCCCTGGAACAGATGAATTTAGAGCCAAATTCTACCACATGTACAGAGAAGAGCTGGTACCATTTCTACTGAAATTATTTGAAAAAAATTGAGGAGGAGGGACTCTTCGTCAACTCACTTTATAAAGCCACCATCATCCTGATTCTGAAACCTGGCAGAGAAATAACAACAAAAATGTCAGGCCAACATCCTTGATAAACATTGATGCAAAAAATCCTCAACAAAATGTTAGCAAACCAAATCCAGAAGCACATCAGAAAGCTTATCAACCATGATCAAATAGGCTTTATCCCTGAGATGCAAGGTTGGTTCAATATATGCAAATCAATAAATGTAATTTATCATTTTAACAGAACTAAAGACAAAAAACATGATTATTTGAATAGATGCAAAAATGACTTTCAATAAAATTCAATATCCCTTCATGGTTAAAAAAAAGTCCCCATAAACTAGGCATTAAAGGAAGATACCTCAAAATAATAACACCCACCATCATACTGAATGCGCAAAAGCTGGAAGCATTCCTTTTGAAAACTGGCACAAGACAAGGATGCCATCTCTCACCACATCTGTTCAACGAAGTATTGGAAGTTCTGGCCAGAGCAACCAAGCAAGAGAAAGCAATAAAGTGTATTCAAATAGAATGAGAGGAACTCAAACTATTCCTGTTCGCAGATGACAGTATTCTATATCTAGAAAACCCCATAGTCTCAGCCCCAAAACTCTTTAAGCTGATAAGCAACTTCAGCAAAGTTTCAGGATACAAAATCAATGTACAATAATCCGTAGTATTCCTATACATCAACAGCAGCCAAACCGAGAGCAAAATCAGAAATGTAATACCATTCATGGTGGCCAGAAATAAAATAAAATACTGAGAAATACAGCTAAGCAGAAAGGAAAAAAAATCCACAACAAGAATTTAGAAACACTGCTCAAAGAAATTAGAAATGACATAAATAAATGGAAAAATACTCTATGCTCATGGATTGGAAGGCTCAATATTGTTAAAATGGTCATACTGCCCAAAGCAATTTACAGTTTCAACGCTATTCCTATCAAACTACCAATGATATATTTCACAGAACTAGAAAAAAGTTACATTAAAATTTATATAAAACCACAAAAGAGCCTGAATAATTAAGGTAATCCTAAGCAAAAAAGAGCAAAGAAGGAGAAATTATGCTACTTGACATACAACTATATGACAAAGCTATAGTGACCAAAAAAGCATGGTGCAAATACAAAAACAGACACATAGACAAGTGGAACAGAATAGAGAGCCCAGTCCTTAGGCTACACAACTGCAATCATTTGATCTTCAATAAATTGAGAAAAATAAGTAATGGGGAAAGGACTTTCTATTCAATAAATGGTGTTGGAATAACTGCCTGGACATGTGTGGAAGATGGAAACTAAACCTCTTTTTTACAACAAAAAATCAACTCAAGATGGATTAAATACTTAAATGTAAAGCCCAAAACTATAAAATCCCTGAATGATAATGTAGGCAATACCATACTGATCATAGGCTCTGGCAAATATTTTATAACAAAGATGCCAAAAGCAGTTGCAACAAAAGCAAATATTGACACATGGGATCTAATTGAACTAAAGAGCTTCTGCACAGCAAAAGAAACTATCATCAGAGGAAATAAACAATCTACAGAATGGGGAAAAATGTTCACAAACCGTGCATCTGACAAAGGACTAATATCCAGAATCTATAAGGAACTTAAACACACCAACAAGCAAAAACAAATAATCCCATTAAAAATGGGGGAAAAAAACATGGACAGACAATTCTCAAAAGAATACGTACATATGACAAACAAACATGAAAAAATGTTCAACATCAATAATGATCACAAAAATGCAAATCAAAACCACAATGAGACTGAATAGTAGTTATTCAGTCAGAATAACTACTATTAAAAAGTAAAATATAACAGATGCTGTTGAGGTTGTGGAGAAAAAGGAATGATTAGAGTCTTTTGGTCAGAGTGTAAATTAGTTTAACTACTGAAGAAAGTAGTGTGGCAATTCCTCAAAGAGCCAAAAACAGAACTACTTTTCAACCCAGCAATTTATTACTGTATGTATACCCAAAGGAATATAAATAATTCTATCATAAGGGCACATGCACACATATGTTTACTGCAGCACTATTCACAATAACAAAGGCATGGGATCAACCTAAATGCCCATCAATGGAAGACTGGATTTAAAAAATGTGGTACATATACAACATGGAATACCATGCAGCCATAAAAAAGAATAAGGCTATGCCCTTTTTAGGAATATAGATGAAGCTGGAGGCCATTATTCTTAACAAACTAACACAGGAACAGAAAACTGAATACTACGTGTTCTCACTTGTAAGTGGAAGCTAAACAATAAGACCACATGGATACATATGGGGGAATAGCAGATACTGGGGCCTTTCAGAGGATGGAGGATGGGGGAGGTTGAGGAAAGAAAAGGGAAGAGTTGGGAGGACTTTGTCTTGTATCTAGGATGCCAGCTCAGCCAAAGCAGGATAGGGCAGCAGACAGAGTCATGAGGCCTCTGTTCTAGTTCCTAGCTCCCAGAAGGCATTTCTAAACAAAACCTAAGCCAGAGAGGAAGCTGCTGCCTTGAAAGAAAAGACTTAGTAATGGAAGCTTTCATCAACTGCTACATGAAGAGCACTTAGGCTCTAAATAACCAACAATGATACTCAGTTACTATGTCCAGGGTGTTGGTGAGCCTCTAAGACTCGGATACCAGAAGGGCAACTAGGGGTTAAAGCAATAAACATGCCCTTCAGGTCCCTGATTCCAGCACTAACCACTTGGGTAGCATTTCCGAAACCTGCTCTGGGGCAGAGAAGAGCCACTACCCTGAAAGGTAAGTCTCAATCCAGAAAGCATTTCTGAAAATCTGACTTAAGAGACCTTTGAACTTAAGGAAATATCAGCAGTAGTCTGACAGTACTCCACATGGCCTGGGGTGGCAATGGCTATGAGGTGAGTCTTTTTTGCCTTTGGAAAAAAAACTGGAAAGGACTGCTTTGTAGTGTCAGTGCCAGCAGACTCCTAATACAATAGAATACCAGGTAGACTTCTGAGATTTTTGGCTCTAGTCCCTGACTCCCAGATGGCATTTCTGGACCCATCAGGGTCTGAAGGGCCTCGCCACCCTGAAGGGAAGGACACTCTGGCTGGCTTTGCTATCTGCTGATTGTGCAGCCCCTATAGCCTTAACCAAGCATAGGCAGTAGTCAGGGAATGTATAGCATTCCTTGGGCAAGACCCAGTGTTGTGCTGGGTTCAGATCTGACCCAGCACAGTCATAGTGGTGGTGGCCACATGGGTGCTTGTGTTACTCTACCTCCAGATTTAAGTGGCCCAGAACAGAGACAGAGCCTCTGTATGTTTGGGAGAATGTGAAAGAAGGTAACAAAGATATCTGTCTCATAATCCAGAGAATTCTCCCGGACCTTGTCCAAGACCATCAAGGTGGTACATGTATGAGTCTTCAAGAACCACAGCATTACTGAGCTTGAGGTGCACCTTAAAGCAGACACAACTTAGATCACAATGCCCAGGTCCTTTCAAATATCCGAAAGGCCTTCCCAAAAAAGGATGGCTAAAAATAAGCCCAGACGGTAAAGACTAATGTGAACACCTAAAGTTTCAATGCCCAGACACTGAAGAACATTTAGTACCATCAGTACCATCCAGGAAAACATGACCTCACCAAATGAACTAAATAAGGCACCAGGAATCCATCCTGAGAAACAGAGATATGTGACCTTTCAAAAAAGAATTTGAACTAGCTGTGTTAGAGAAATTCAAAGAAATTCAAGAAAACACAGAGAAGTAATTCATAATTCTGTCAGATATATTTAAGGAAAATATTAAAATAATTTAAAAGTTTTGAGCAGAAATTCTGAGCTGAAAATGCAATAATAGTGAGGAATGTATCAGTCACTTAATAGCAAAATTAACCAACTGAAGGAAGAACTGGTGAACTTGAAGACAGACTGTTGAAAATATACAACCAGAGGAGACAAAAAAAGAATAAACAATGAAGCACAGCAACAGGATCTAGAATATAGCCTCAGAAGGGGATATCTAATAGTTATTGGCTTTGAAGAGGAAGTAAAGAAAGAGATAGGGTAGAAAGTTTATTCAAAGAGATAATAACAGAAAACTTTCCAAACCTAGAGAAAGATATCAACATTCAAGTACAAGGATGTTATAGAACACCAAGCAGATTTAACCAAAAGAAGACTATCTCAAGGCAATTAATAACCAAACTCCCAAAGGTCAATAATTAAAAAAGAACTCTTAAAAATAGCAAGATAAAAGAAAAAAAAAAAAACATAAAATAGAGTACTAATACATCTGGCAGCAGACATTACAGTTGAAAACTCACAGGCCAGGAAAGAGTGGCATAACATATTTAAAGTGTTGAAGGGAAAAACTTTTACCCTAAAATAGTATATCTTGCAAAAATATTATTGAAACTTGAAGAAGAAATACTTTCCCAAACAAACAAAACCTGAGGGATTTTATCAATACCAGACCTGTCTTACAAGAAATGCTACAGGAAGCAAATCAATAAGAAAGAAAAGGACATAAATGAGCAATGTGTAATCACCTGAAAGTGCAAAACTCACTGGTAATATTAAGTGCACAGAAAAACACAAAATATTGTAACACTGTAACTGTAATGTGTAAACTATTCTTACCCTAAGTAGAAAGAAAAAATGATAAGCCAATTAAAAAAACTATGAAAAAATTTCAAAACTCAGGAAGTACAATAAGACATAAACAGAAACAACCAAAGGTTAAAAAGTGGAGAGACTGTTAAAGGGTTGAACTTTTACTACTTTTCGTTGTGTGTTTGTTTGTTTATGCAATAAATGTTAAGTTGTCATTAGTTTAAAATAATGGATTATAACAGTATTTGCAAGCCTCATGGTAACCTCAAATCAAAAAATACACAATGAATACACAAAAATAAAAAGCAAGAAATGAAAGCATACCACCAGAGAAAATAACCTTCACAAAAGTGAAGACAAGAAGAAAGAAAAGAAGGGAGAAAAGACTGCAAAACAGCCATAAAACAATTTAAAAATTATCAATAATAAAATTAAATGTAAATGAATTACATTCTCCAATCAAAAGACATAGAGTGGTTAAATGGACTTAAAACAACAAGACCCATTGATCTGTTATTAAACACAGATGAGATCAAAACCATAAACTCAATGAAGGAATTTGTAAAAGAGACATGCATGAAATAAAGTGAATTAGAAAGAATAAAACTGTAACTACATCTACATCTTTATCTACAATTATCCATAAATAAAACAAACAGGAATGTGCAAATAAGCTATATTAAATATTAAATGTTTAAAGTAAATAAAGGGGTTTTCTTTTCTTTACCATTTATATAGCCATTTATTCTAGCACTAGAAACATATTTTACATACCATTGTAGCTCTGGAATTTTATTGGAATTGTATTACATGTATGCATATATATTCTCTGGGAGACAATAGGCATCAGTACAATATAGTTTTCCAATCCAGAAAAAGGAATCTCCACTTAATCACTTTTCTTTTCTGAGATAGAGTCCTACTCTGTCACCCAGGCTGGAGTGCCATGGCGTGACCTCAGCTCACCAGGACCTCCGCCTCCCAGGTTCAAGCGATTCTCATGCCTCAGCCTCCCGAGTAGCTAGGATTACAGATGTGTACCACCACAACCAGCTAATTTTTGTATTTTTTGTAGAGAAAGGGTTTCTCCATGTTGGTCAGGATGGTCTCGAACTCCTGGCCTCATGTGATCTGCCCACCTTGGACTCCCAAAGTGCTGGAATTACAGTCGTGAACCACCGCGCCCAGCCAATCATTTTTTCATGTACATCCATAAGGCCTAATAGTTTTCCCATAAAGGTCTCTGCACATTGATACATACATTGATCTTATTTTGAATGAGATTTTCCCCATTATATGTGCTAATTTCTTATTGTAGGTATACAATAAAACTGAAATTTTGCCTTGTATTTTGCAACTGGAAATGTTATCGAATTTTTATTTTCCCCAATGAGTATTTTACATGATTCTCTGAATTTTACTAAGAAGCAATCTTATGATTGTAAATAGTGATAATTTTGTGTCCTCCTTTCTAATATACATACTTTATTCTCCTATTGTCACATTAAGTAAAGTATCTAGAAAAAATATTGAAATCATGGTAGTAGAAACAGATTTTATTGAAATATCTCCAATTTTTTACAATCAGACATAAACTTATGTATTGACTGGAGAATATTTTATCATATTATGGAAATTATTTTTGGTTTTCTTTTTATATATATATATTTAGGGGTTATAAGTGCAGATTTTTTACATGTATATATTGTGTAATGGTGAAGTATGACCTTTTAGTCTATGCATCACTTGAATAGTGAAAGTTGTACCCAATAGGTAATTATTCAACCTTCATCCCCAACCCACACTTTTACCTTTTGTAGTCTCCAATGTCTATTTTTCCACTCTGTACATTCTTGTGTAGATATTATGTAAATTTATTTATATTCCTAGTTAAGAGTTTGGTTTCTTGCTTTTTAAAATTTAGGACACATGTAGAATTTTAATTAACTATCTATTTAATCCTCTTTTTAAAATTGCTTTTCTTGTATCTATTTATGGTATATTTATGGTATATAACATATGCACTGCAGAATAATTAAATCAAGCTAATTAACATAAACATTACCTCATTTTTTTGTTGTTAGAACACTTAAAATCTATTCTCTTAGCAATTTTCAAGTATATAATATATTGTCATTAACTATAGTCAACATGGTGTGCAACCAACATCTTGCACATTAACTTATTCCTCCTGTCTAACTGAAATTTTGTATTTTTCAAGCAACATCTCTTCAATCCCCCTACCTCTTAGTCTCTAGTAACCACCATTTTACTCTCTCATTCCGTGAGTTTGACATTTTCAGATTCCACATATCAGCAAGAATATAAAGTCTCTCTGTTCCTGGCCTATTGCATTTAACATAATGTCCTTGAGATTCATTAATGTCATCCCAAATGACATGATTTCTGTTTTTATGGCTGAATACTATTCCATAATGTATATTTATCACATTTTCTTTCATCCATTTATCTGTTTGGGTTTTTTTCCAAGCTCACAAAAACACTTTTTATTTGAGGCAAAAAGAAGTCTTGCTGAAAGGATTACAATTCCAAGCAGTCAAATCCCAACTGTTAGTTGCACTATTTTGACCTTGTAGATTTTGTTTCTCCTTAGTCATAAAAAGACATTCAGGTTGTACTTTCCCCAGCTGGGCAAAAAAGGGGGCAAAGAAAACTGGAAGAAACTTCTACTCTATGGGTACTGCTCTTCAGACCCAACATCAAGCCAGGCAAGCCCTACTGAATGTTGAATATTGGCCCCTACTCTCTTCTGGCTTGTAGAGTTTCTGCTGAGAGATCTGCTGTTAATCTGATGGGCTTCCCTTTGTGGGTAACCCGACCTTTCTCTCTGGCTGCCCTTAACATTTTTTCCTTCATTTCAACTTTGGTGAATCTGACAATTATGTGTCTTGGAGTTGCTCTCCTTGAGGAGTATCTTTGTGGCATTCTCTGTATATCCTCAACTTGAATGCTGGCCTGCCTTACTAGGTTGGGGAAGTTCTCCTGGATGATATCCTGAAGAGTGTTTTCTAACTTGGTTCCTTTTCCCCGTCACTTTCAGGCACACCAATCAGATGCAGATTTGGTCTTTTCACATAATCCCATATTTCTTGTAGGCTTTGTTCATTTCTTATTACTCTTTTTTTCTCTACACTTCTCTTCTCACTTCATTTCATTCATTTGATTTTCAATCACTGATGCTCTTTCTTCTAATTGATCAAGTCGGTTACTGAAGCTTGTGCATCTGTCACGTAGTTCTCGTGTCATTGTTTTCATCTCTATCAGTTCTTTTAAAGTCTTCTCTGCATTGATTATTCTAGTTATCCATTCATCCATTCTTTCTTCAAGGTTTTTAGTTTCTTTGTGCTGGTTACGTAGTTCCTCCTTTAGCTCTGAGAAGTTTGATCGACTGAAGCCTTCTTCTCTCAACTTGTTAAAGCCATTCTCCATCCAGATTTGTTCCGTTGCTGTCAATGAGCTGCATTCCTTTGGAGGGGGAGATGTGCTCTGATTTTTTGAATTTCCAGCTTTTCAGCACTGCTTTTTCTCCATCTTTGTGCTTTTATCTTCCTTTGGTCTTTCATGATGGTGACATACTGATGGGGTTTTGGTGTGCGGTTTTGGTCCTTTCTGTTTGTTAGTTTTCCTTCTAACAGTCAGGACCCTCAGCTGCAGGTCTGTTGGAGTTTGCTTGAGGTCTTCTCCAGACCCTGTTTGCCTGGGTATCAGCAGTGGAGGCTGCAGAAGATAGAATATTGCTGAACAGTGAGTGTTGCTGTCTGATTCTTGCTCTGGAAGCTTCACCTCAGTGGTATACCTAGCCATGTGAGGTGTGAGGTGTTGGTCTGTACCTAGTGGGGGATGTCTGTCAGTTAGGCTACTCAGGGGTCACAGACCCACTTGAGCAGGCAACCTGTCTGTTCTCAGATCTCAACCTCCATGCTTGGAGAACCACTGCTCTCTTCAAAGCTGTCAGACTTTTACATCTGCAGAGGTTTCTGCTGCTTTTTGTTTAGCTATGTCCTGTCCCCAGAGGTGCAGTCTACAGAGGCAGGCAGGCCTCCTTGAGCTGTGTTGGGCTCCACCCAATTCGAGCTTCCTGTTGGCTTTGTTTACCTACTTAAGCCTCAGCAATGGTGGGCGCCCCTCCCCCAGCCTCACTGCCACCTTGCAGTTAGATCTCAGACTGCTGTGCTAGCAATGAGGGAGGCTCCGTGGGCATGGGACCCTCCCAGCCAGGTGTGGGATATAATCTCCTGGTGTGCCATTTGCTAAGACCCTTGGTAAAGCACAGTATTAGGGTGACAGTTACCAGATTTTCCAGGTGTTGTGTGTCTCCATTTCCCTTGGCTAGGAAAAGGAATTCCCTTCCCCCTTGCCCTTCCCAGGTGAGGTGATGCCTCGCCCTGCTTCAGCTCTTGCTGGTCGGGCTGTACCTGCAGACCAGCATCGACTGTCCAACATGCTCCAGTGAGATGAACCTGGTACATCAGTTGAAAATGCAGAAATCACCCGTCTTCTTTGTCACTCATGCTGGGAGCTGAAGGCTGGAGCTCTTCCTTTTCAGCCATCTTGGGTGCCCCCAAACCATTTTAAATATATAGGTTCTAGAGGCTTAACAATGGCCGCCATTGGGAGTGGATCCAAGATGGCCGAATAGGAGCAATTTCAGTCTACAGCTCCCAGGATGGGTGATGCAGAAGGTGGATGATTTCTGCATTTCCAACTGAGGTGCTGGGTTCATCTCACTGGGGTGTTTCGGACAGTGGGTGCAGAACAGTCGGTGTAGCCCAACGAGTGTGAGCCAAAGCAAGGCGAGGTATGACCTCACCTGGGAAGTGCAAGGGGTCAGGGAATTCCCTTTCCTAGCCAAGGAAAGCTGTGACAGATGGCATCTGGAAAATCGGGGCACTCCCACCCTAATACTGCACTTTTCCAATGGCCTTAGCAAACTGCACACCAGGAGATTATACCCTGCTCATGGCTCGGAGGGTCCCATGCCCACAGAGTCTCACTCATTGCTAGCACAGCAGTCTGAGATCAAACTGCAAGGTGGCAGTGAGGTTGGGGGAGGGGCGCCCACCATTGCTGAGGCTTGAGTAGGTAAACAAAGCAGCCAGGAAGCTCAAACTGGGTGAAGCCCAACACAGCTCAAGGAGGCCTGCCTGCCTCTGTAGACTCCACCTCTGGGGTCAGGGAAGAGCCAAAAAAAAAAGTAGCAGAAATCTCTGCAGACTTAAATATCTCTGTCTGACAGCTTTGAAGAGAGTAGTGGTTCTCACAGCACGTAGTTTGAGATCTGAGATCAAAGAGACTGCCGCCTCAAGTGGGTCCCTGACCCCCACGTAGCCTAACTGGGAGGCACCCCCAAGGAGGGGCAGACTGACACCTCACACAGCCAGGTACCCCTCTGAGATGAAGCTGCCAGAGAAACAATCAGGCAGCAACACTCGCTGTTCAGCAATATTCTATCTTCTGCAGCCTCTGCTGCTGATACCCAGGCAAACAGGGTCTGAAGTGGACCTCCAGCAAACTCCAACAGACCTGCAGCTGAGGGTCCTGGCTGTTAGAAGGAAAACTAACAAACAGAAAGGACATCCACACCAAAACCCCATCTGTATGTCACCATCATCAAAGACCAAAGGTGGATAAAACCACAAAGAAGGGGAAAAAACAGAGCAGAAAAGCTGGAAATTCAAAAAAATCAGAGCACCCCTCCCCCTCCAAAGGAACGCAGATCCTTGCCAGCAATGGAACAAAACTAGATGGAGAATGACTTTGATGAGTTGAGAGAAGAAGACTTCAGTCTATCAAACTTCTCAGAGCTAAAGGAGGAAGTTTGAACCCATTGGAAAGAAGCTAAAAACCTAGAAAAGAGATTAGAAGAATGGCTGACTAGAATAACCAGTGTAGAGAAGTCCTTAAATGACCTGAAGGAGCTGAAACCATGGCACAAGAACTACATGATGAATGCACAAGATTTAGTAGCTGATTCGATCAAGTGAAAGAAAGGACATCAGTGATTGAAGATCAAATGAATGAAATGAAGCAAGAAAAGTAGTTTAGAAAAAAAAGAGTTAAGAGAAACTAACAAAGCTTCCAAGAAATGTGGGACTATGTGAAAAGACCAAATCTATATCTGTTGGGTGTACCTGAAAGTGACAGGGAGAATGGAACCAAGCTGGAAAACGCTCTTCAGGATATGATCCAGGAGAGCTTCCCCAACCTAGGGAGGCAGGCCAACATTCAAAATCAGGAAATACAGAGAACGCCAGAGATACTCCTCAAGAAGAGCAACTCCAAGACATATAATTGTCAGATTCACCAAAGCTGAAATGAAGGAAAAAATGTTAAGGGCAGCCAGAGAGAAAGGTCGGGTTACCAACAAAGAGAAGCCCATTAGACTAACAGCAGATCTCTCGGCAGAATCTCTGCAAACCAGAAGAGAGTAGGGGCCAATATTCAACATTCTTAAAGAAAAGAATTTTAAACCCAGAATTTCATATCCAACCAAACTAAGATTCATAAGTAAAGGAGAAATAAAATCCTTTACAGACAAGCAAATGCTTAGAGACTTTATCACGACCGGGCCTGCCCTACGAGAGATCCTGGTGGAGGACTAAACACAGAAAGGAACAACCAGTACCAGCTACAACAAAAGTATGCCAAATTGTAAAGACCATTGATGCTAGAAAGAAGCTGCATCAACTAATGAGCAAAATAACCAACTAACATCATAATGACAGCATCAAATTCACACATAAAAATATTAACATTAAATGTAAATGGATTAAATTCTTCAATTAAAAGACACAGACTGGGAAATTGAATAGAGTCAAGACCCACGAGTGTGCTGTATTCAGGAGACACACCTCACATGCAGAGACACACATAGACTCAAAATAAAGGGATGGAGGAAGATCTATCAAGAAAATGGAAAACAAAAAAAGCAGGGGGTGCAATCCTAGTCTCTGACAAAACAGACTTTAAACTATCAAAGATCAAAGGAGACAAAGAAGGTCATTACATAATGGTAAAGGGATCAATTCATCAGGAAGAGCTAACTATCCTAAATATATATGGACCCAATACAGGGGCACCCAGATTCATAAAGAAAGTCCTTAGAGACCTACAAAGAGACTTAGACTCCCACACAATAATCATGGGAGACTTTAACACCACATTGTCAGTATTAAACAGATCAAGGAGACAGAAGTTTAACAAGTATATCCAGGAATTGAACTCAACTCTGCACCAAGCGGACATAATAGACATCTACAGAACTCTCCACCCCAAATCAACAGAATATACATTCTTCTCAGCACCACATTGCACTTATTCCAAAATTGACCACATAGTTGGAAGTAAAGCACTCCTCAGCAAATATGAAAGAACAGAAATTATAACAAACTGTCTCTCAGACCACAATGCAATCAAACTAGAACTCAGAATCAAGAAACTCAGTCAAAACCACTCAACTATATGGAAACTGAACAACCCACTCGTGAATGACTACTGGGTACATAACAAAATGAAGGTAGGAATAAAGATGTTCTTTGAAACCAATGAGAACAAAGATACAACATACCAGAATCTCTGGGACACATTTAAAGCAGTGTGTAGAGGGAAATTTATAGCACTAAATGCCCACAAGAGAAGGCAGGAAAGATCTAAAATTGACACCCTAACATCACAATTAAAAGAACTAGAGAAGCAAGAGCAAACACATTCAAAAGCTAACAGAAGACAAGAAATAATTAAGATCAGAGCAGAACTGAAGGCGATAGAGACGCCAAAAAAACCTTCAAAAAATCAATGAATCCAGGAGCTGGTTTTTTTAAAAGACCAACAAAATTGATAGACCGCTAGCAAGATGAATAAAGAAGAAAAGAGAGAAGAATAAAATAGATGCAATAAAAAATGATAAAGGGGTTGTCACCACTGATACTATAGAAATACAAACTACCATTAGAGAATACTATAAACATCTCTACGCAAGTAAACCAGAAAATCTAGAAAAAATGAATACATTCCTAGACACATACACCCTCCCAAGACTAAACCAGGAAGAAGTTGAATCCCTGAATAGACCAGTAACAGGCTCTGAAATTGAAGGAATAATTAATGGCCTACCAACCAAAAAAAGTCCAGGACCAGACGGATTCACAGCCGAATTCTACCAGAGGTACAAGGAGGAGCTGGTACCATTCCTTCTGAAACTATTCCAATCAATAGAAAAAGAAGGAATCCTCCCTAACTCATTTTATGAGACCAACATCATCCTGATACCAAAGCCTGGCAGAGACACAACAAAAAAAAGTGAATTTTCGACCAATATCCCTGATGAACATCAATGCAAAAATCCTCAATAAAATACTGGCAAACTGAATCCAGCAGCACATCAAAAAGCTTATCCGCCATGATCAAGTGGACTTCATCCCTGGGATGCAAGACTGGTTCAACATATGCAAATCCATAAATGTAATCCAGCATATAAACAGAACTAAAGACAAAAACCACATGATTATCTCAATAGATGCAGAAAAGGCCTTCGACAAAATTCAACAGCCCTTCATGCCAAAAACTCTCAATATATTAGATATTGATGAGATGTATCTCAAAATAATAAGAGCTATTTATGACAAACCCACAGCCAATATCATACTGAATGGGCAAAAACTGGAAGCATTCCCTTTGAAAACTGGCACAAGACAGGGATGCCATTTATTCAGTTAGGAAAAGAGGAAGTCAAATTGTCCCTGTTTGCAGATGACATGATTGTACATTTAAAAAACCCCATCATCTCAGCCCAAAATCTCCTTAAGCTCATAAGCTATTTCAGCAATGTCTCAGGATACAAAATCAATGTGCAAAAATCACAAGCATTCTTCTACACCAATAACAGACAAAAAGACAGCCAAATCATGAGTGAACTCCCATTCACAGTTGCTTTAAAGAGGATAAAATACCTAGAAATCCAACTTACAAGCTATGTGAAGGACCTCTTCAAGGAGAACTACAAAGCACTGCTCAATGAAATAAAAGAGGACACAAGCAAATGGAGAACATTCCATGCTTATGGATAGAAAGAATCAATAACATGAAAATGGCAATATTTCCCAAGGTAATTTATAGATTCAATGCCATCCCCATCAAGCTACCAATGACTTTCTTCACAGAATTGGGAAAAAAACTGCTTTAAAGTTCATATGGAACCAAAAAAGACCCCGCATTGCCAAGACAATCCTAAGCCAAAAGAACAAAGCTGGAGGCATCATGCTACCTGACTTCAAACTATACTACAAGACTACAGTAATCAAAATAGCATGGTACTGGTACCAAAACAGAGATGTAGTCCAATGGAAGAGAACAGAGTCCTCAGAAATAATGGCACACATCTACAGCCATCTGATCTTTGACAAACCTGAGAAAAACAAGAAATAGGGAAAGGATTCCCTATTTAATAAATGGTGCTGGGAAAACTGTCTAGCCATATGTAGAAAGATGAAACTGGATCCCTTCCTTACACCTTATACAAAAATTAATTCAAGATGGATTAAAGACTGAAATGTGAGACCTAAAACCATAAAAGACCTAGTAGAAAACCTAGCCAATACCATTCAGGACATAGGCATGGGCAAGGACTTCATGTCTAAAACACCAAAAGCAATGGTAACAAAGCTAAAATTGACAAATGGGATCTAATTAAACTAAAGAGCTTCTGCACTGCAAAAGAAACTACCACCAGAGTAAACAGGCAACCTACAGAATGGGAGAAAATTTTTGCAATATGCTCATCTGACAAAGGGCTAATATCCGAAATCTACAAAGAACTCAAACAAATTTACAAGAAAAAAACAACCCCATCAAAAAGTGGGCAAAGGATATGAAGAGACACTTCTCAAAAGAAGACATTTATGTGGCCAACAGACACATGAAAAAATACTTATCATCACTGGCCGTCAGAGAAATGCAAATCAAAACCACAATGAGATACCATCTCACACCAGTTAGAATGGCAATCATTAAAAAAATCAGGAAACAACAGGTGCTGGAGAGACTGTGGAGAAATAGGAACACTTTTAGACTGTTGGTGGGAGTGTAAACTAGTTCAACCATTGTGGAAGACAATGTGGCGATTCCTCAAGGATCTAGAACTAGAAATACCATTTCATCCATCTATCCCATTACTGGGCATATACCCAAGGGATTAAAAATCATGCTGCTATAAAGACACATGTACACCTATATTTATTGTGGCACTGTTCACAATAGCAAAGACTTAGATCCAACCCAAATGTCCATCAATGTTAGACCGGATTAAGAAAATGTGGCACATGTGCACCATGGAATACTATGCAGCCATAAAAAAGGATGAGTTCCTGTCCTTTGTAGGGACATGAATGAAGCTAGAAAACATCATTCTCAGCAAACTATCTCAAGGACAAAATCCAAACACTGCATGATCTCATTCATAGGTGGAAATTGAACAATGAGAACACTGGACACAGGAAGGGAAACATCACACACCGGGGCCTGTCATGTGGTTGGGGCAGGGGAGGGATAGCATTAGATGTACCTAATGTAAATGTCGAGTTAATGGGTGCAGCACACCAACATGGCACATGTATACATATGTAAAAAACCTGCATGTTGTGTACATGTATCCTAGAACTTAAAGTATGATAAAAATATATATACATAATTAAAAAAAAATAGCCAACATCAAAAATGATATCCTAAACCTTGGGAGGAACTTTGTCATTCCACTTCAAGTGATTCCTTCAAACCTTGCAAATTTTTTCCTAGTCCCATACCAGGGATATACCCCATTTCATGCATCATATATTGACTTTGAGGGCTTATATAATTGCTCAGGAATTAGAACTTGCACTCCCCTTTGTTGTAATAAATCTCCCCTCCCATAAATTTATAGGTACAGAAGTTATAATTGGTTTAATAGTCCTAGGTTGTCCATTGGGCCCTTCACAATGCAAAATATAACTACTTTGATACTCTTCAGGGGCTTCACCAACTCCAACTATGTTAAATTGAACTGGTTGAATTTGCCATCCAGACGGCCAGGACTGTAGAGAAAAGATTGAAATGTTTGCTCCTGTGTCTACCAAACCTTTTAATTTCTTTTCCTGAAAAGTTATTTCACAGGCAGGACATTTATCAGTAATTTGATTCACCCAATAATCTGCTTTGTCTTGTTTATTTATGCTTCTAAATCCTCCTGTTTGTTTAGTTTCACTTTTCCCCATTTTCACATACGGCACAATAAGGATTTGTGCTATATTCTCTCCTGGCTTTGCTTTCCAGGGAACATAAGTAGATATAACAATTTGAATTTCCCCATTGTAATCTGAATCAATGACTCCTGTATGTACTTCCACTCCTTTAAAATTAAATTAGATCTACTTAGAAGTAATCCTACCATCACCACTGGCGTCATCTGACTGGAAACAGCAACATTCTTTAACAGTCCCATTACAAAAGAAGAACCTGGTCTATGTTGATTAATAGCTTGCTTAAATTCTTTGAGTAATTTCAAAGGAAAAAGCTCAAATGTAGCTATAATATTTCCCTGTTGATCTGGGGGGTGTATCCTAACAAGAAACTGCCAAGCCTTTTTATTACCCTCTCGCCTAGCTTGCTGGATTCCTGCCTGAATAGAACTGAGAGTGGTCACTTGAGGTGCTGCCCGAACAGTCACTAAGGCAACTACTTTTTGCCCAGTGTCCTCTGGAAAAGAAAGATCTGGAGTGTGAGGCCACTCTTTTTCTTCAAAATAATGAGGGGGTGTAGAAGGGTGGGGATGAACCTCTCCCTCCTTTGCCACTTTAACTTTCCCTGGCAAACAAACCTGCTCTGTCACCTCTTCTGTTACTTCCTTATAATCTCCTTCCTCCTCATCATCAATGTGAAAAGGTTCCAAGGTGGAACAAACCAGAGCCCACACTTGTCCCATTGTTACCCTGATGCTTCCAAGCTCCCCTTCTTACTCACTATGGGGATTGCCTCAGAGTACTCGGGTGTCCTGCAGCTTAGTTCCATGTTCTCCAACCATCACTTCAATGTCCCTTCAACCTGGGTTCGACCCCCCATGTATGGGCACCACCTGCTGAGACCAGCTTGGTCGTGAAGACTCTAACCCAGTGGTGCTAGGAGAATTAAAGACACATACACAGAGAAATATAGAGTGTGGAGTGGGAAATCAGGGGGCTGACAGCCTTCAGAGCTGAGAGCCACGAACAGAGTTTTACCCACATATTTATTTACAGTAAGCCAGTGATAAGCATTGTTTCTATAGACTATAGATTAACTAAAATGGGAAACAAAGGGATGGGCTTAAAGAGAGGGATGGGCTCTAGCTAGTTATCTGCAACAAGAACAAGTTCTTAAGGCATAGATCACTCATGCTATTGTTTGTGGCTTAGGAATGCCTTAAGCAGTTTGCCACCCTGGGTGGGCCAGGTTTTCCTTGCCCTCATTCTGGTAAACCCACAACCTTCAGCGTGGGTGTCATGGCCATCACGAACATGTCACAGTGCTGCAGAGATTTTGTTTATGGCCAGTTTTGGGGCCTGCTCCCAACACTTCCCACCCTTTCCCCCTGAGTCCCAAAACTCCATTGTGTCATTCCTATGCCTTTGCATCCTCATTCTTTAGCTTCAACACATGAGTGAGAACATACAAAGTGTGATTTTCCATTCCTGAGTTACTTCACTTAGAATAATGGTCTTCAATCTCATCCAGGTTGCTGCTAATGTCATTAATTCATTTCTTTTTGTGGCTGAGTAATATTCCATTGTATATATATACCACAGTCTCTTTATACGTTGGTTGATGGGCATTTGGAATAGTTCCATGTGTCCGCAACTGCAAATTGTGCTGTTATAAATATGCAGGTTCAAGTAAGGTTTTCATGTGACTTCTTTTCCTCTGGGTAGATACCCAGTAGTGGTATTGCTGGACCAAATGGTAGTTCTACTTTTAGTTATTTAAGGAATCTTCACACTGCTTTCCATAATGGTTTTACTAGTTTACATTTCCACCAGCAGTGTAAAAGTGTTCCCTCTTCACCACATCCACATCAAGATCTTTTTTTTTTTTAATTTAGTTTTTCACTGTGGCCATTCTTGCAGGAGTGAGGTAGTATTGCATTGTGATTTGGATTTGCATTGCTCTGATTATTAGTGATGTTGGGCACTTTTTCATATGTTTTTTGGCCATTTGTACATCTTTTTTTGAGAATTTTCTATTCATGTCCTTATCCCACTTTTTGATGGGATTGTTTGTTTCTTTCTTACTAATTTATTTGAGTTAATTGTAGATTCTGGATATTAGTTCTTTGTTAGATGTATAGATTATGAAGATTTTTATCCTACTCTGTGGGTTTTCTTTTTACTCTGCTGACTGTTCCTTTGGACATGCAAAAGCTCTTTAATTTAATTAAGTTTCAGCTATTTATCTTTGTTTTTACTGCATTTGCTTTTTGGGTTTTTGGTCATGAAATCCTTGCCTAAGCTGATGTCTAGAAAACATTTTTCCAATGTTATCTTCTAGAATTTTTATAGTTTCAGGTCTTGGATAAAAGTCCTTGTTACATCTTGAGTTGATTTTTTTATAAGGTGAGAGAAGAGGATCCAGTTTCATCCTCCTACATGTGGCTTGCTAATTATCCCAGCAACATTTGTTGAATAGGGTGTCATTTCCCCACTTTATGTTTTGGTTTGCTTTGTCGAAGATCAGTTGGCTGTAAATATTTGGGTTTATTTCTGGGTTCTCCATTCTGATCCCTTAGTCTATGTGCCTATTTTTATACCAGTAGCATGCTGTTTTGGTGACTATAGCCTTATAGTATAGTTTGAAATCAGGTAATGTGTTGTCTCCAGATTTGTTCTTTTTGCTTCTTCTTGCTTTAGCTATGCAGGCTCTTTTTTGGTTCCATGTGAATTTTATAATTGTTTTTCTAACTCTGTGAAGAATTAGAAAAGGTGGTATTTTAATGGGGATTGCATTGAATTTGTAGATTCATTTTGGCAGTATGGTGATTTTTTACAATATTGATTCTACCCATCCATGAGCATGGGATGTGTTTCCATTTGTTCGTGTCATCTATGATTTCTTTCAGCAGTGTTTTGCAGTATTTCTTGTAGAGATTTTTCACCTCCTTTTTTAGGTATATTCCTAAGGGGTTTTTTTTTTTCTTGCAGCTATTGTAAAACAAATTGAGTTCTTGATTTGATTCTCTGCTTGGTCATTTTTGGTGTATAGGAGAGCTACTGATTTGTGTACATTAACTTTCTTTTTCATTACACTTTAAGTTCTAGGGTACAGGTGCACAAAGTGCAGGTTTGTTACCTATGTATACATGTGCCATGTTGGTGTGTTGCACCCATTAACTCATCATTTACACTACGTATATCTCTTAATGCTATCCCTTCCCCCTACCCCCACCCCACGACAGGCCCCGGTGTGTGACGTTCCACACCCTGTGTCTAAGTGCTCTCATTGTTCAATTCCCACCTATGAGTGAGAACATGTGGTGTTTGGTTTTCTGTCCTTGTGATAGTTTGCTCAGAATGATGGTTTTCAGCTTCATCCATGTCCCTACAAAGGACATGAACTCATCCTTTTTTATGGCTGCATAGTATTCCATGGTGTATATGTGCCACATTTTCTTAATCCCATCTATCATTGATGGACATTTGGGTTGGTTCCAAGTCTTTGCTATTGGGAATAGTGCCACAATAACACTTCTCAAAAGAAGACATTTATGCAGCCAACAGACACATGAAAAAATGCTCATTATCACTGGCCATCAGAGAAATGCAAATCAAAACCACAATGAGATACCATCTCACACCAGTTAGAAGGGCAATCATTAAAAAGTCAGGAAACAACAGGTGCTGGAGAGGATGTGGAGAAATAGGAACACTTTTACACTGTTGGTAGGAGTGTAAACTAGTTCAGCCACTGTGGAAGAGAGTGTGGTGATTCCTCAAGGATCTAGAACTAGAAATACCACTTGACCCAGCCATCCCATTACCGTGTATATACCAAAGGATTATGAATCATGCTGCTTTAAAGACACATGCACAAGTATGTTTATTGTGGCACTATTCACAATAGCAAAGACTTGGAACCAACCCAAATGTCCATCAATGATAGATGGGATTAAGAAAATGTGGCACATATACACCATGGAATACTATGCAGCCATAAAAAAGGATGAGTTCATGTCCTTTGTAGGGACATGGATGAAGCTGAAAACCATCATTCTGAGCAAACTATTACAAGGACAGAAAACCAAGCACCGCATATTCTCACTCATAGGTGGAAAGTGAACAATGAGAACACTTGGACACAGGGTGGGGAACACCACACGCCGGGGCCTGTCCAGAGGTAGAGGTGGTAGAATTAGGAGATATACCTAATGTCAATGATGAGTTAATGGGTGCAGCACACCAACATGGCACATGTATACATATATAACAAACCCGCACATTGTGTACATGTACCCTATAACTTAAAGTATAATTTTAAAAATAAATAAAAGTTGTTGTAGTTATTATTTACAATTCCTCTATCATGTATCCTTTCTACTTAAAAAAAAATGAGTAGTTTACACACCACAGTTACAGTGCTATTATATTCTATGTTTTTCTTTGTACTTACTATTATCAGTGAATTTCGTACCTTGAGATGATTTTTTACTGCTCATTAACGTCCTTTTCTTTCTTATTGAAGTACTCCTTTTAGCATTTCTTGTAGAATAGATCTGGTGTTGATGAAATCCCTCAGCATCTGTTTGTCTGGGAAAGCCTTTATTTCTCCTTTATGTTTGAAAGATGTTTTCGTTGGATATATTATTCTAGGGTAAAAGTTTCTTTCCTTCAGTACTTTAAATATGACATGCCACTCTCTCCTGGCCTGTAAAGTTTCCACTGAAAAGTCTACTGCCACATGAACTGGAGCTCCATTGTATGTTATTTGTTTCTTTTCTCTTGCTGCTTTTTGGATCCTTTCTTTATCTTTGACCTTTGGAAGTTTGATGACTAAGTGCCTTGAGATAGTCTTCTTTGGGTTAAATCTGCTTGATGTTCTATACTTCTTGTACTTGGATATTGACAAATTTCTCTAGGTTCAGGAACTTCTCTGTTATTATCCTTTGAATAAACTTTCTACCCCTATCTCTTTCTCTACTTCCTCTTTATGGCTAATAACTGATTTAACATTTTAATGCTATTTTCTAGATCCTTTAGGCATGCTTTCTGGTTTTTCACTCTTTTTTTTTGTACCCACTGACTGTGGATTTTCAAATAGCCTTTCTTAAAGCTCACTAAATCTTTCTTCTGCTTAATAAAATCTGCTATTAAATACCTCTAATTCAGTTATGAATTAAACTATATGATTCTTCAGTATGTCAATTGTAGCTTTCACCTGCAGAATTTTTGTTTGATTATTTTTAATTGTTTCAGTATCTGTTAAATTTATCTGATAGAATTCTGAATTCTTCCTCTGTGTTTTCTTGAATTCATTTCAGTTTCCTCAAAATAGCTATTTGAGGAATATCTTTCTGAACTTTCACATATGTCTGTTTCTCCAAAATTGCTCCCTGGTGCCTTGTTCAGTCCATTTTGTAAGTTCATGTTTTTCTGCGTGGTGCTGATGCTAGCAGATGTTCTTTGGTGTCTGCGAATTGAAGCATTAGGTATTGATTTTGGTGTTAACTATCTGAGCTTATTTGTAGCAGTCCTTCTTAGGAAATCTTTCCAGATACTTGAAAGAACATGAGTGTTGTGATCTAAGCTCTATCTGCTTTAAGGAGCACCCCAAGCCCAATAATGCTGTGGTTCTTACAGACTCATAGAGGCACTGCCTTGATGGTCTTGGGCAAGATCTGGGAGAAATCTTTGGATTACCAGGCAAAGACTCTTGTTCTCTTTCCTTACTTTCTTCCAAACATACAGAGCTTCTCTATCTATTCTGAGCCACCTAAATCTGGGGATGCAGTTACACAAGCACCCCTGTGGCCACCACCACTATGACTGTGCTGGCTTAGGCCTGAACCCAGCACAGCACTGGGTCCTACCCAAGGACTGCTGTAACTACTCCCTGGCTACTGCCTATGTTTTCTCAAGTGCCTAGAGGCTCTACAATCAGCAAGTACAAAAGCTAACCAGAACTGTGTCCTTCTCTTCAGGTCAATTAGATCCCAAGGCTCCCTGTGGGTCCAGGGGTGTCATCTGGGAGTCAGCAACAAGAGTCAAAAACCTTAGAATTCTACCTGGTATTCTGTTAGACTGCAGCTGAGCTGGCATTCAAACCACAAGATGCCATCCTTTCCATTCTTTCCTCCCCTTTCTAAGGGCAGAGGAGCTTCACCCCATACTCACCACCACTCCAGGCCGTGAGTACTTCCAGACTACTGGTGATGTTTCCTTAAGGCTCAAGGGCTCTTCAGTCAGTTTGTGGTAAATGCTGCCTGGCCTGGAACTCACCATTCATGGAAGTGGGGTTCCCTTTGGCCAAGACCAAGTTACAGAAATGCCATCCAAAAATCAAGTCCTGGAATATTAGGCACCACCAAGAGCTCAGTTAGTTCTCTACCCACCTGTGGTTGTGCTGGTACCTAAGATGTAAGACATAGTCCCTTTTACTTTTTTTCTGCTTTTCTTAAGCAGAAGTTTTTCCCCATAGTCACCACAGTTGGTAATGTGCTGAGTCTCATCTGAAGTCGACAAGTCACAGATTCTCTCCCAAAGCCTTCAATGTAGTACCTGGGTATCACCGATGGTCATTCAGGTCCCAGGAGCTCTTGAGTTAACACGTGAGAAATGTTGCCAAAACTGGATCCTTTTCTTCAAGGCCCAGGCAGGGTATGTCTAGAAATGTAATCTGGTAGCTAGGGCCTGGAAAGAAGACCTCGTAACTCTAACTGGTTGTGGCTGAATTGGTATCCATAATGCAAGACAACATCCTCCCCACTCTTCCCTCTTCTCTCCTCAAGTGGAAGGAAGGATTTTCTTTTGGAGCTGTGAGCTGTGCAGCCTGGGATTAGATGATGGAGTGATGCCAGCAGTCTTTTTGCTGCCCCTGCTGGTGTCCTATTATGTCACATTCCCCTCCAGTCACTGTCTTTGGGCCTAATTCAGCACTAGGTTGTGCCTAATAGTTGCAGTTCTCATGGCCTAGACTGCCTTTCAAGTTTACTTGGAGACAGAGAACACCATAATCCTTGATGGTGAGGTTTGCAGAAACTCTAGTTCAGACTGCTGAGATCTATGGTTCCCCTCTGGCTAGGGCTAGTTTAAATGCTCCCTATATGGGTAAGCATTATGTGAGTTTGGTCTGGTTTTCCTTTCTGTTCTCACAGGACAACACTGAGTTAAATGCCTTACAATTGTGTTCTCCCTCCCCCAGTGCCCAGAGGTGTTCCCTGCAGCACACTGCTGCTGCCAGGGGAGTGTGGGGGGGGGGGGGTGTGGTTCTTATTAATTCACAACTATGTTTTCTATCTCTTCAGTGCATCCTTCAGTGATATAAAGTTAAAACCAAGTACTATGCATGCTCACCCGATTTTCAGTTCTTATAAAGTTTTGTTTTTGGTTTTGTTTTCTGTATTGATAGTTTTTAACATGGTGTCATTGTAGGTGGTCAATCAGTAGAGCATTCTACTCCAACGTCTTGCTCTGCCTCCAAAGCACAGAATTGTATGTTAATTTTATTTTATTCTCTTGTTCTGTTTTTTCCCAAATTTTCTACAGTGAATATGTATTAACTTTCCAAAGAGAAACTAACATGTTAGTTCTAAAAAATCAATTTCACCTAGAAGAAGGAGAACAGGGAAAACAAAAACGGCTTGAAAATATTCATATTATTTTACCCAATAGTTCATGTAAGAATGTGGCCCAATCAGAATTTCCAGTCTGTTTATCTAATCAGAGATAACCACAATGAGTTATGTACAAGGTTAATTGTTATAGCATAGTGTATTACAGGAAAATTTATAACTTAAGGTCTAAAAGTACGGTAGTAAATAAATTAATTATTGTTTATCTTCTTGATACGTACCAAGGAATTTTTATTTTTTTGAGACAGAGTCTCACTCTGTCACCTTGACTGGAGTGCAGTGTGTGTTCTTAGCTCACTGTAAACTTCATCTCCTATGTGGAAGTG
Organism: Chlorocebus sabaeus; assembly: GCF_047675955.1. Taxonomy (NCBI): domain Eukaryota; kingdom Metazoa; phylum Chordata; class Mammalia; order Primates; family Cercopithecidae; genus Chlorocebus; species Chlorocebus sabaeus. The sequence continues at coordinate 37,504,179 of NC_132933.1, forward strand.
ATTCTCCTGCCTCAACCTCTTGAGTAGCCCCTTGGTGTAGAAAACATTTAATGTTATTAAAAAATATTCACCTCATATTATTAAGTGAAAAACTAGGTTTTAAATAACACGTAGAGAACAAAACTATCCTTGTTTTAAAAAAAGTTTATATTCAATAAAGTTAGGTGGCTAAGTACATATAATTGTGGAATGTCTTCAATGTAAAACCACATTGGGTTGTGAAAAAAGGAAAAAGTCCATTTTACTTGCAGACATATCTGGCACACAATAAGCAGTGCATAACATTTGATGTTTTTGTCCATTTGTGATGCTATAACAAAATAACTAAGACTGGGTTCTTTGTTATCAAAAAAAAGAGAGAAACTTATTTCCCACAGTTCTGATGGCTAGAAAGTTCAAAATCAAGGTGCTGACAGGTGTAGTGTCTGGTAAGGGCCTGGTCTCTGCTTCCAAGATGGCACTTTGTTGTTGCATCCTCTGGAGAAGATAAATGCTGTGTCTTCACATGTGGAAAGTATGGAAAGGAGCAAACCCACGCTCTCAAATTATTTTATGAATACCCAAATCCTATCCATAATGGCTTCAGTCTTGATTTAATCACCTCCTTAAGTCCTACTTAATATTATCACATTGGTGATTAAATATCAACATATTAATTTTGAAAGACAATTTAGACCATAGCTTTTTAAAATTAGATTTTCTTTCATTTTTCTCTTTTATCCTCATATGCTATTCCTTAGAGACAACTATTGTTTAAAGTTTCTTGTCTATTTCTTCAGTAGATTTAAGGCCAAGAGTTAGGAGCATTACTGCTTGAAAAGGATTAACATGGAAAAAATTCATTCATCAGGGGATAAGAATTTCAGAGAGCCAGTTTTAAAAAGATTGTAGTGAGGTCAGCAATGAAAAGTAGAATGCAGGGATAAAAAGGTAGCATAATGAGAAGAGAGCTTGAAATTTATTTGCATTTGGAATAATGGTGAATAATGACAAGGATGAAACTCAAGGCTGGGCTGATCCATCTAAGGTGTAAGTCTCACCAGGATGAGGGCTATAAGAGACCTGATGAGGTTGATATATTGTCATCTTTGAACACCTTTTAAATAAAATGTTGCAAACATTCTGGGTTTTTCTCATGGTTAGGTGGCAGGCAGGATCAGCTAATTCCATGAGATAATAAATTTAATGGCAACTTTAGTATATAGGAAGCCACATTTATGACCTAGTGGAACTGTAGATTCTTAGAACACTTGAAAAAGAGACTGAAGGTGAGATAAAGAAACATGAGAAGATAAATAAAAGAAGGTAGTTTCACAAAGAACAAGGAAAAAGAATTTTAGAAAGAGTGGTCAGTTTTGGCAAAAACTACAGTACTTAAATTTAGTCTTAAAATAGGCCAGTGAAATAAAGACAACAAACTACCTAGGTATATCAAACAAAAATTTACATCTCTCTTTAAAAACCCATTGTATCCATAAATCTGCTAAAATGGTACAACAAATGAAGTTAGAAAGCTGTGTTGTGTGTTGTTTTATGATTATCCCATCTTACTGAACTAAAATCTTATCCAAAAAAAAAAAAAAAAAAAAAAAAAACTATTGTCAACCATTTTTAGAATTTTGAAATCATTTGTATTTTTAAGTATCTTTTTTTCACTGAAGGTCAAACAAATAAAAATCAGGCACTGACAAGGTTGAATTGTCCCATCTTGTAAGCAAATCTTTTACTGGAATTTTGCTTTGGCAGGCCAGGTCTTTTATTTTTCAGTACTTAGTGCTCTTTCTGAAGAAGAGAGGGTCATCCTGAGCATGTTCCTCCCACGGTCATTTATTTTCTCTCAAGCCAACTGGATGCTTCTCTGTCAGAAGGCTTCATATTTCTATCCAAAGAAATTATAAACACATTTTAGGGGTAACACAGATGTTTCTTTGCATAAATGCAGATGTTACATAAATCAATGTGCTTGTAATAATTACTTTAATCTTAATTCTTAAATTCTGCATTACAATTGTTGAGTTTCATCAGATATTAATTTTTTATCATCCCCTATCTTTTACTATTAATTTGAATATATCTTATCAAATACTAAAATTTGAACTAATAGAGTTTTTAAAGGAAAAAAGTATAACTCTTTAATCTTTGGCTAACAAAGTTTAGTGTTAAGTGCACAAGGATATTAAGGGTATAAATTAAACCTTAGTCCTCACACTTCTTATATTATTTCCAAAGAGATCTATTTTTGATTCTTCAACAACTCCAATAATTTTTGCATGACATAAAATGTCTATCTTGATATAGCCATTTAGTCTTTATCTTACTCTACAGTCTCATCCTGGCCTCTACTGCTCTAGCATCATTGTCCCTATCAAATCAAGCTACTTAAAGCTATCTAAATCTCCTTAAATATGATATTTCTCTCATGCCTCCAACTTTCAATAAACTATTTTCCCTACCACGATGCCCTTTCCTTAGATCTTCAACTGACTAAACTGACTAATCCCTAATGTTTTATTAAATGTTAGTCAAGAAATCATTTTCCAAAAAATTTCTCTATCTCTCTCTCATCTCTTTCTCCCTAAGATTGAGTTATGTGTCTCTAACTTGTGTCCTCGTGTCTCCATGTGCTCCTATTGCAAGCATCATCTTAAATTAGAATTTTTTAACTAACCTTATTGAGATACACTTTACAGAAAATAAAATACACACTTTAAATATACAGATTGGTGTGTTTTGGCAAGTGTATATATTTGTGTAATAACCACCCCACTTAAGATGTAAAGTATTTCTATCACCAACATGAAAAAAAAAATCTTCCATACACATGCTCCTTTGAGTCAGTCACACCCACATAGGGAGACACTAATCTTATTTCTACAAATATAAATTAGTTTTTCTTATTCTAAAACTTCATTTAAATAAATCACACAACATGTGCTTTTTTGAGGTCAGCTTGTTTTGCTTAACACAACGCTTTTCACACATCTGTGTTATTGCATGTATCTACAGTTTACTCCTTATTACTGAGGGGTATTCCATTGTATGGATATACCACATTTTGTTTAACCACATACCTGTTGAAGGAAATTTGAGTGGTTTCCAGTTTGTCACTATTATGGGAAAAATGTTATTGACATTTGTATGCATATCTTTGTGTGGACATATGTTTTTATTTCTCTGAGTGATATGGTTTGGTTGTGTTCCCACCCAAATCTCATTTTGAATTGTAGCTTCCATAATTCCCAAGTGTTGCGGGAGGGACCCAGTCAGAGATACATGGCACGTGGTTGCAGTTTCCCTCATACTGTTTTCATGGTAGTGAATATGTCTCACAAAACCTGATGGTTTTATAAGGGGTTTCCCCTTTTGCTTGGCTCTCATCCTCTTTTGTCTGCCACCTGTAAGACATTCCTTTCACATTCCACCATGAATGTGAGGCATCCACAGCCACGTGTAACTGTGAGTCCATTAAATCTCTTTTTCTTTATAAATTACCCAGTCTCAGGTATGTCTTTATCAGCAGTGTAAAAATGAACTAATACATGTAAATGAAATCACACAGCACGTGCTTTTTTGAGGTTAGCTTCTTTTGCTTAACACAATGCTTTTCATGTATCTGTGTTGTTGCTTGTATCTACATTTCACTCCTTCTTATTGCTGAGGGGTATTCCATTGTATGGATATGCCACATTTTGTTTAACCACATACCTGTTGAAAAAAATTTGAGTGGTTTCCAGTTTGGCACTATTATGGAAAAAAATGCTATCAACATTTGTATGTACATCTTTGTGTGGACATGTATTTTATTTATCCTGGGTAAATAACTCAGAGTAGAATTCCTAGGTTATATGGTAAGTGTATTTTTAATTTTGTAAGAAACTACCAAACTGTTTTTACAAAATGGTTGTGACATTGTACACATTCACCAGTAGTATGTGAGTGCTCCAATTGCTCCAAAACTCCAAAGATACTTGGTATGGTCAGGTTTTTAATTTTTGCCATTCTAATGAGTCTGAAGTATTATGTCTTAGTACATTTTGTGCTTCTAAAACACAATACTTGAGACAGTGTCTAAAGAAAATAAATGTGTTTCTTACAGTTCTAGAAGCTGAGGAGTCCAATGTCAAAGCATAGTCAGGTTTGGTGTTTAAATAAGAGCCTGGTATCCACTTCTAAAATGGTGCCTTGAGCATTGCATCCTCCAGTAGGGAGGAACACTGTTTCTCACATGGAAGTAGAAGAACTAAGACAGGGTGAGAGAGGGCAAGACTCACTCTTTTATACCATCACCAATTGTACTCATGAGGATGGAGCCCTCATGACTTAATCACCTCTTAAAGGTCCAACCTCTTAATACTGTTAAAATAGCCATTAAATTTCAACATGAGTTTTGGAGGGGACAAACATTCAAACCATAGCAAGTTATCTCATTGTGATTTTTATTTTCATTTATTTGATGACTAAAGTGTTCAATATATTTTCACCTGCGTTGGAATTTATTTATTTACATGTTTTTTGAGTCATCACATCATTTCTAAAATAATCTGATTTTGAAGTAAAAATCCATGTTTGAATCCCATATCTGCCATTTGCAGCTGATTGATCTAGAGCCACTATTCAGCCAGTCTGAGCCATAGTTAATTTATCTGTAAAATTGAAATAATACATTTTCACAGGTAGATCTCACAGATAGATCATGTGAGATACCTAGCAAAATGCCTCCTACATATAGATCTTAATAAATGGTAACTATGATTATTACTGTTGAAACTCATTTGTAATCCTTGCCAGTTTTCCTTCCAAGGACATAGTCAAAGAAGTATGACCTATAAGCCTTATCTGTAATCATAGCGCTGTTAACTCAAGTATTTGCTTTACACTTTCTCACCTACTGCTTTCCTCTATGCTTTTCAAGCCTCAAATGTTTAACGATTTTCCCACTTTCTGTCTCACTCTCTCACAAAAGTGTAAGTACATGAAGTAAGCAACTATATCTGTATTATATACCTCTGTATCCTCTGCAACTAGACAAGTGTGATAAATATTTACCGAGTAAAAGAAGAAATACTTGTATCCTCTCTCTATCTCATTCTATGCATTGATGCACACACTGGTTGGCCTACTTGTTTTTCAATTTTAATTTCTCCAGGAGATATAATGTGCTTTCTTTTGTAATTGTCCATGGATAAATCCTGCCTCACCCCCACAAGATCTAGACACTCAAAACACTACCGTAGACTCATTCACCCTTCTAAGATTATGCTTGTCTAGAAAGAGGCAAGATTTGGAGCCACAATTTTTAAAGCAAACAATTTACAGTGACTTTTGATCATTCTTATCACTAGGATCCTGACCTAGAGAATTCCATACACAAGCTGTTGTAAACTCATAAGTGTAATTGACTCTGGTGCAATGTAGCATTCTCAAATATTCTCAGAATACGCACATGTTATTGTTGTTTTGCCCTGCAGAAAGTCAACAAGCAAAATGCCTTAAGCATCCCAAAAAAACTGTTTTCATAATCTTTGCTCTTGACCGATCCACTTTTGCTTTGAATGAATCCCTTCCACCTTTTGGTAGCTATCACTTTGATTGCGTTTTGTCTTCAGGATTATACTGGCAAAAGCCATGCTTTATCTCCTGTTATAATTCTTTGAATTCTGCTTCAGGATATTGACCCCACTTTAAAATTTTCACTAAAAGCTTTGCTCTTATGTGAAGCTGATCTAGTCACAATGGTTTTGACATCCATCAAGTAGAAAGTTTACTCAATTTTAATCTTTCTGTCAGAATTGTGTGAGCTGAATCAATTGTGATGCTTATGGTATTGGCCATTTTTTCTGCTGTTAATTGTCAGTTCTTCAACAAGGACAGGAATAAAATGAATTTTTTCTTCACAAATTGAAGTGGATGGTCTATGTGGTGGACTTCATTTTCAATGTTGTCTTGTCCCTTTTTAAAACAAGTTATCCATTTGTAATGTACTGATTTCCTTGAGACATTGTCTCCATAAACTTTTTGTGAAGCATCAATGACTTCACCATTTATTCACCAAGATTCACTATAAATTTGATGTTTGTTCTTGCTTTAATTTTCACAGAATTTGTGGTGCTCTGATAAGAGCTGTTTTCAAACTGATGTCTTAGGCTTCTTAGTGCCTCAAACTAAATCTTGTTCAGACATGATGCAATAAGTAGTATTAGTTTATGTTGGTGCAAAAAAAAATTGAAATCAATGTGTAGTTTTTTCCTAATATGCATTTTCCATGAAAGTTTTGAAGACCCCTCATATACCACGTACTGTGTGCTAAATGTTGAGTATAAGAAGTGAACAAAACAGATATAATCTCTCTCTCCATGGCACTTTCAGTTTAGTTAGTTGTCCTATCTGATGAAGAAAAACATTGAACAACCAAATACATAATTATCAAATTGTATCAATTATGCCATCTATTTAGAAATTAACTTTTAATTTTTCTAGAATCAGCTCAAGCATTACTTCACCCGATAAACCATTTCTAACCTCCAGGGTAGAAGGGACCACTCTTGACCTTGATACCCTACCCTATACAGTCTTCTCTCATAGTTTCAACATTTTACTTATTTAGGTACTTGTCAATTTCCCATTAGTACATAAAAGCATGTTTCTCAATCAGTAATCAAACAATATCAATTGAAGTCCTTCTATATAGTAGGGGCTGTGTAAGACATTGGACATACACGGATTAGTAAAACATTGATGAACAAAATCTACTGTTTTATAAATTAAAATCTAATAGATGAGTCACATAATTAAAGGAACAAATATATTACTACAAAATTCAGTGCATTCTATAAAGAAATGGAACAGGATTATAAAAACAATAATGAGAGACGTAAGTTTGATTGAGGAATCAGGAAGGATTTCTCTGAAAAATAATTGCTTGAGCCAAGATTTGAAAGATCACGGCTGAGTGCGGTCACTCATGCCTGTAATCCTAGCACTTTGGAAGGCCAAAGTGACTGGATCACTTGGGCTCAGGAGTTTAAGACCAGCCTGCTGAAACTCTGTTTCTACAAAAAAATACAAAAATTAGCCAGGCATGGTGGTGCATACCTGTAGTCCCAGCTACTTGGGAGGCTGTGGTGGGAAATCACCTAAGCCTAGGGTGTTCTACGCTGCAGTGGGCCATGACAGTGCCACTCCAGCCTGGATGACCAAATAAGACCCTGTCTCAAAAAAAAAAAAGAAAGAAGAAAGAAAGAAAGAAGGGAAGAAAAGAAAGAAAGAAAGAAAGAAAGAAAGAAAGAAAGAAAGAAAGAAAGAAAGAAAGAAAGAAAGAAAGAAAGAAAGAAAGAAAAGAAAAGAAAGAAAAGAAAGAAAAGAAAGAAAAGAAAGAAAAGAAAGAAAAGAAAGAAAAGAAAGAAAAGAAAGAAAGAAGGAAGGAAGGAAGGAAGGAAGGAAGGAAGGAAGGAAGGAAGGAAGGAAGGAAGATCAGTAGGAGTTGGCCAAAAAAATGAGTGAGGAAGAGAACGACCAGCAGAGGTTGCAGTATGTGCAACAGTGAATTTGGGCTTGCTCCTAACCAACATCACCTTCTACTAGTGCAAAGTAATTTTTGACAGTAGGTGATCATATTATATGTCTGCTATAGAATGAATGTTTGTGCCCTTCTCCAAGTTTTTATGTTAAAATCTTAACCCCCAGTGGGATGGTATTAAGAGGTGGGCCCTTTGGGAAGTGGCTGATAGGACTAGTACACATATAAAAGAGATGACAAAGAGGTCTTTTGCCCCTCTGCTATTTGAGGATGCAGGTAGAAGGTTCCATCTATGAACCAGGAAGTGGGCCATCACCAAACACCAAATCTCTAATGCCTTGATCTCGAACTTCTCAGTCTCCAGAACTGTGAGAGATAAATTTCTGTTGTTTATAAGCCATCTTGTCTATGGCATTCTGTTATAATATCCCAGACAGACTCATATAATACCCTAGTAGAATTTCTTCAAATTTAAATAATAATAGTCATAGAGGTATCTGGCAACTTTGTGTAATAAGCCCTAATACAGCACACCTGAACCCATCCAACTGTGAGTGTTAGACACTGACAGCAATGTCAGTGAAAACCAGTCTCATGAGAACACCACAAGAGAGCCCTCCTTGATAGTACTTTAAAGAAGCTAAAGCTATTTGTTGCAAATTGCTTTTATTTACTCTTCAGTCTTAGCATCACTTGGCCAGAGGCTCACAATTTTATTCTAAAAAACCCACGCTCTCTGCTTTACATCAGAAATCTGCTACTAGCACAAATAATATCTCCCAGTAGACCCCAACATTTTGCCACCTCTGGGCCAGGGTTCCTGGGATCTTGGTAATATATTATTACATGTAAATGCAGAAGAGTTTATCTAAATCCATGTATGACCACAACATTAGTCTGATGACAGAGCCCACATGTTTGAAAAGTAGGCCTACTTCAGAGGGCTAATTCCATGGGCAGGGCCCCTCACTCGTATATACACACCAACAATTCATAAGAACATTTACCATCCCATTAGAAGGTCATCTTCTTCCAATATTATCCAGATCATAATGAAGCTACAATTTAAGAATGATAGCACTTGAGTTGACTGTTTACCTCTTGCATAGCATTTTTAGTGTTATTCATAAAATTAGACCTTTGAAGTGTCTACAACTTTGCCAGTATCTAGAAAGGTGGCAAGTGAAAAATTGTCTTCTACGTATACCTTTGTAATTTGAATGTCCTATGTTGCTGTTTGACCTGTGCAATGTCCTAATCTTCCAGAAATTAATCAAAATCTTTCTTGTTCAAAATCTTGCTCTAAGCAACAATTCCACTAAATGAAGGGGACTCTAGAAGTTTTTACAGAGTTTAACACCATAGATGGGAGATACTTGCTGAGTGCTCAACATGGGTTTGCAAAATGAATTAGTGAACACATGAATGAATGAATACAAATAGATAGATAGATAGATAGATAGATAGATAGATAGATAGATAGATAAATGAATGGAAACAAAGGAAAAACAATCAGGCTATAACATAGAACTTTTAAGGTATCTATAAATTATATGTTAAGCTATTTTTCAGCACATAGTATATGAAGGCACTATTGCAAGTAATTTATATGTGTTATCTCACTTAATCCTCACAAACTCCAAATGAACTAAATTCTAGCACTAGTTATGTAATTAAGAAAACTGAAGTTCAGAGAGTGATGAAGTTTGGATGCGTGTCCCCTCCAAACTTCACGTTGAAATGTGATCCCCAATGTTGCAGGTTGGACCTAGTAGGAGATGTTTGGATCATGTGGCAGATCCCTCATGAATGGCTTGCTACCCTCTCCACGATTATGAGTTCATGTGTAATCTGACTGTTTAAAAGTGTCTGGGACCTCCCTTCTCACTCTCTCATTTCGTCTCTTGCCATGTGACATGCCTGCTTCCACTTTACCTTTCACCATGATTGTAAGCTTCCTGAGACTTCACCAGAAGCAGATACTGGCACCATGCTACTTGTACAGCCTGCAGAATCATTAGCCAAATAAACCTCTTTTCTTTATATATTGCCCAGTCTCTGCTATTCCTTTATAGGAATCCAAAATTAACTAATACAGAGAGAAAAAGTAATTTTTGAAAGTCACAGAAAATAAGTGGCAGAATTAAAATATGATCCCAGGCATTTTGATTCAATATGTTACTATTTAAACCTCTAGTGCAACCTCCTCTAATAAATAATACATTTGCATGAATGTATTATTTTAGTAAGAAGAGAGAGTATATCTAAATATGACTACATGACATTGTAAAAGACGTATTTAAATTTGAAAGGAAGTGTAGAAGAAAAGAACAGATTTTAAACATAAATTATTGCTATGAGAAATGGTGCTCATTGATGCTCAGAGGCTCAGACTTTGGGATGCCTACAAACCTGGGCTCAAATTTCAGCTATGGTATTAATTTAGCTTTGTGGCCTTGAACACATTACCAAATTTCTGTGCATTTTAGTTTTCCCCGCTGTAAAATGTGGGTAACATTAGAACCCATTAAATGGCGGTTGACGGAATTAGATAATACAAATAAAGCCCTTAGTGCAATGTCCAGCACATAGCAAAAGCTCAATCATATTGACAACTATTATTATATTGTTATTACTATACTAATTTCCCAGATGTATAATAAAAATTTAAATGGTAAATTATTTTCACATTTCAAGATATATATAATACTTGGCATAGTGAGAATATATTCTAAAGATCAGATCAAATGAGAATGAATTCAACTTCAAGGAAGACAAAAAGTAAATTAATCAAGATGATCTAATGAGAGTGGTAATATTTTAATTCTGAGACTAATAGACAATAACATGTGTCACTTCAGGAAACAAAAATATGGCAGATTAAAATTAAGAAGCATGTTTATTCAATTTGTTAAGTAGTCATTATTCCTTAAACATTTTTTTTTCCAGATGGAGTCTCCCTCTGTCACCCAGCCTGGATGGCAATGGTGCAGTCTCAGCTCACTGCAACCTCCGCCTCCCAGGTTCAAGCGATTCTCCCACCTCAGGCTCCCAAGTAGCTGGGATTACAGACGTGAGCCACCATGCCCTGCTAATTTTTGTATTTTTAGTAGAAACTGGGTTTTACCATGTTGACCAGGCTGGTCTCAAACTCCTGACCTCAGGTGATCTGCCTGCCTCAGACTCCCAAAGTGCTGGGATTACAGGTGTGAGCCACCGTGCCCAGCCTAAAGATCAATTTTTTCATCATAAAATCCCAATTTGGAAGGCTAGAATGCAAGATATTATCTATGGCAACACACATACATACATACCTACATACATACATACTACTTCCAACCTAGTAAATGGCTTCTCATGTGGAAATCATCATAAACAAGATTGGCCACTATGTCTAGGCAAGTGTTACTGTATTGTAACTTTTACTGATCTTAACCCTGACTCTGACATTTAGCTAAAGTACCGGTTGCTCAATGCTATGTACCCAGCAACCTGTGTCAAGTGCGTCCATGTGAAGAGACCAACAAACAGGCTTTGTGTGAGCAATAAAGCTATTTATTCACTTTGGTGCAAGTGGGCTGAGTCCTAAAAGAGAGTCAGAGAAGGGAGATGGGGAAGGCGTTGCTTTATAGGAGTTGGGTAGGTAATGGAAAATTACAGTAAAAAGTGATTACCTATTGTTAACAGAGGAGGGGTCACAAGCTACATGGTGGGGAGATCATAAGACTCATTGTCTAGAAGACGAATGTCACAAAGTTGATTGATCAGCTAAGGTAGGGCAGGCCCAAGTCACAATAGTAAAATGTTGTAATTTTGGTTAATCAGTTAAGGCAGGAACTGACTCTTCTACTTCTTTGTGGTTTTTTGGCTGATCCAGACTTCTTGGCTCCTGCAGGCCACCTGGATGTGTATGTGCAGGTCACAGAAGTTATAATGGCTGAGTTTCGGCTCAGAGTCCTGACATTCCTGTCTTTTTATTTATAAAATATAAAGTTATAAGAAAATTTAAAGAAAATGTAACTTTTTACTGAGGGTTATTGGGGTAGGGTCAATGTTTCTCAGGACTGCTTCAAGTGTGACCAGGAACTGTGTGGACACCTTAAAGAAAATTCAAGGGTAGAGGGCAGCATAAGAATGGGAATGAGGTTAAAAGTAAGTATAAATGTAAAGAATTGGACTTCATCAAGGTGAAAGTATTGGAGTGTGCCCTGCCAGCAAAGATCATCTATCCACTCCAAGAGGGAGTCAAGAGTGGTGGTTTGGTGATATCTCACTCCAGGAGATATCAGTTGTGATGGTTTGGAGAAAAAGTGTAAACCAGCAATGTAAACAAGAGTGGGGCATTTATGAGTAGATGAGAAAGGTGAGTAGGAAAATAGCAGGAATGAAAAAGTTTGTAAGGTACAGTGCAAAAAGGAGGGGGTGACTGCATAAGGCCCTGTTGTAAAAAGTAGAGTAAGGAAGAAGAGACTTAATAAAAATGCACAACAGGATGGATGGGAAGGACAATCTGATTTATGAGGTGAAGGTCTTGAATTAGCCTGTAAGACTTGTCTCGTTTCTGGAAGGGTAGGATAGGGGAGTCGTAAGGAGAATTTGTAGGCTTTTAAAGGCCATGTTGTACCAGGCAAGTGATAACAGGCGTCAGTTCTTTTAAAGCCTGCTGTGAGATGGGATATTGGCATTGAGTGGGGTAAGCATGATTAGGTTATAATGGGATAGTAATGGGCATGTGATCAGTTGCCAGGGAGGGAGTAGAAGTGTCCCATACCTGGGGGTTAAGGTGGGGGATACAAGAGGAAGACACAAAGGAGGCTTTGGGTTAGGACTAAGGGCGGCAATGAGATGTAGCTGTAGTCCATGAATAGTCAGGGAAGCAGATAATTTGGTTAAAATGTCTCAACCTAATGTGAGAACTGGGCATGTGGGGATAACTAAAAAGGAATGCATAAAAGAATGTTGTCCAAGTTGGCACCAAAGTTGGGGAGTTTTAAGAGGTTTAGAGGGCTAGCCATCAATACCCACAACAGTTATGGGGGCAAGGGAAACAGGCCCTTGAAAAGAAGGTAATGTGGAGTTGGTAGCCCTCATATCTATTAAAAAGGGGACTTACCCTCCAACGTGAGAGTTACCTGAAGCTCGGCATCTATGATAGTCCAGGGGGCTTCCGAGGCAATTGGGCAGTGTCAGTCTTCAGCCGCTAAGCCAAGCTGATCTGGAAAGGAGTCAGTCAGAGAGCCTTGGGCCAGAGGTTTAGGGTCTCTGGGAGTAGTTGCCCAGCGAGCTTGGCAGTCTGATTTCCAGTGGGTCCCTGCACAGATGGGGCACAGCTTGGGAGGAATCCTGGGCTTCAAGCATTCCTTGGCCCAGTGGCCAGATTTCTGGCACTTGAAGCAAGATGCTGAGGGAGGAGGTCCTGTAGGAATGCCTGACCGCTGCGGCTCAGGCGTTTTGAAGTTCTTGTGTGCTGGAGATGCGGCTGGGTTTTGTCTCACAGCAGAGGCAAGTAATTGTAACTCAGAAATGCGTTGTCACTTGGCTGCTTCGTCTCTATTATTGTACTACTTGAAGGAAGGTTGATTAATTCCTGTTGTGGGGTTTGAGTGCTGGATTCCAATTTTTGAAGCTTTTTTCTAATGTCAGGAGTTGACTGGGTGATAAAATGCATATTGAGAATAAGACAGCCTTCAGGCCCTTCAGCGTCTAAGGCTGTAAAGTGTCTCAAGGTTGCTGCCAAACAAGCCATGAACTGGGCTGGATTTTCATCTTTACCTTGGGTAGTTTCTTTAATTTTGTCATAATTAACAGCTTTGTATGCTGCCTTTTTAAGCCCTTCAACTAGGCAGGAAATCATGTAATCTCATCTAGCTATATCTGGGGAAACTTCCTGATATTCCATCGGGGATCCTCTCGGGGAACTGCCATGATACCTTCTTCAAGGACCTTTGTGAAGGTCCGGCTCATGACTCCAGCAGGTGGGCTAGAGAAAAAACTCTTTCTCATTCATCTGGGGAGAGGGTAGAAGTTAGGATGACATTTAAGTCACTCCAGGTTAAATTGTAGGACTGAGTTAAATATTGGAATTCCTGTATATATTTGATGGGGTCTGATGAGAAGGAGTCTAAGCATTGATTAATTTGAGAAAGGTCTGATAGAGAAAATGGTACATGCACTCTGACAATGCCTTCAGCCCCAGCCACCTCTTGAAGAGGAAATTTTTGGGCAGGTGGGGGAGTATTTGCCACAGAATGAAATTGTAAACCAGACCGGGTATGGGGAGGGGAGAAGGGTTATAAGGTGGAGGAGCGGAGGCTGAGGAAGAATTGGGACTTGATTCAGCCTATTGAGGAGTGGCCTGGGGAAGGGGAGAGAGGTCAGAGGGGTCTGCAAAAAAGGAGGATTCAGAAGACTCAGTGCACTTGGGATTGGGACTGAAGGGACAGGCAGGAGGGAAAGAAGAAAGATTTGGGATGAGTTGCATTGGGAACAGAGATTAGGGAAGGAAAAAAGTGTAAAACATGCCTGGACATAAGGCACCTCAGACCATTTGCCCATTTTATGACAAAAATTATCTAGATATTGTAGGATGGAGAAATCAAAACTGCTTTTTTCTGGCCATTTAGAGCCACTATCAAGTTTGTATTGGGGCCAAGTGGTGTTGCAGAAGAAAATAAGATGCTAGGTTTTAGGTCAGGTGAGAGTTGAAGAGGTTTTAAGTTTTTAAGAATACAGGCTAATGGGGAAGAAGGAGGAATGGAGGGCAGAAGGTTGCCCATAGTAAAAAGGTAAATTTAGAGAAAATAGGGGTAGAGACACGGAGAAAAAAGGGGGGGTAGCACTTGCCACTGAGGTGGAGGATCAAGGCAGGCATCTCTGCAGTGATCGAACACCTCTGGAATGCGGGTGAATAATCAGGCAGGCGTCTCCACAGTGATTAGACACCAAAGGAAAACTGTCTTCCTGAGTCCGTGACCAGCACCAGAGTTTTGGATCCATGGAAAAAACGCATTTCCACTGTCTCTACCACAAAGGAAAAGGAAATGAAAGGAAGGGAGGGATTGAAGGGGGTGCCAAAATTGAAAGAAGAAAGAGGTTGAGAGATAGTCAGAGAGGTTGGAGAAGAGAATAAAAAGAGGCTGCTTACCCGATTTAAAATTGGTGAGGTGTTTCTTGGGCTGGTGTGAGAACCCAAACTCATAGGTGGATTTTCTCACAGCAAAGAGCAGGAGGACAGGGGATTAATCTCCCCAATGCGAGTCATGGCACCAAATGTCAAGCACGTCCATGTGAAGAGACCAACAAACAGGCTTTGTGTGAGCAATAAAGCTATTTATTCACTTGGGTGCAAGTGAGCTGAGTCCTAAAAGAGAGTCAGAGAAGGGAGATGGGGAAGGCATTGCTTTATAGGAGTTGGGTAGGTAATGGAAAATTACAGTAAAAGGTGATTACCTATTGTTAGCAGAGAAGGGGGTCACAAGACACATGATAGGGAGATCATAAGACTCATTGTCCAGAAGACGAATGTCACAAAGTTGATTGATTAGCTAAGGTAGGGCAGGGACAAGTCACAATGGTAAAATGTTATAATTTTGGTTAATCACTTAAGGCAGGAACTGGCCATTTTACTTCTTTGTGGTGTTTTGGCTGCTCCAGACTTCTTGGCTCCTGGAGGCCACCTGGATGTGTATGTGCAGGTCACAGAAGTTATAATGATTGAGCTTCAGCTCAGAGGCCTGACACCTGTACTTAGGTTAAAGAGTTTAGTTTCAGAGTTTTGATCATGTAATGTCTAATAAGGAAACTGGGAAGAAGCACAGTTAAACAGAAGTCATGGATTTTTCAGCTTCTATTGTTTCAGGTGCCACAGAAAATCAGCAGATTCATGACACACCACAGGCAGCAAGGCAGTTTGTGTTAGGCAGGCAACTAGAGACAGACAACAGGACCCAGAGCCAGAGACAGGAATAGGTAGAGAGCAAGCAGCTCACGAGAAGAGCCAGAGGCATTTTAGAAGCAAGTGTGAGCATGATGGGGAGAAACAGTACATCATGACAAAATAGGCAAATTGGAAGCCCTGCAGGGTCAACCACATAGTCTATTTTTCAGAAACCTAAAAGGGGAAAGGGTGGGTAGAGGCTGGAGTGTGAGGGGATAGTGGCAGAGACTGAAAACCAAAAGCAGAACAGGAACAAATTAAAAACGGAGAATGCAGTTGCATTGCGTCAGAATCAAGTGGACTTTGGCAGCTAAGACAGCTCACTGCTCCAGCTTCAGCTGTTCCTCTTCCCCTCCTGCCACGTGAATCGGCCCGGGGGCTTACAGCATTGGCCATGGAAACAGCTGGCTAAGTGCACAGTTTTGAGAGGTCGGGGCGGGGCTGAAAACAGTTCCTGCAAAGAGAGTATGTTTTGCTTTTAAAGGAAATGAGAAATGTGTTAAATGAGGTATTTGAATATGAATGAGTTATTTGAGTATTTAAATACCGAAAAGAAAAATCACTCAATAGCAAACATGCCTAAGCATAAAAAGATTTAATAGAAATCAAGCACACACTTCAGCAAATGAGTTAATAAACCATATAGCTAAACATGCATGATATTTTCAATGTATGCCTCAGTCTAGAAGCCTCCCAATCATCTCCCACTCTTTTTAAAAGGCAGAGAGCTGTTTAACAACCCTTCAGTGTTCCAGGCGGCAAACAGGCTCTCAACTATTAATGGCAAAGCTGCCAGAAGCCAGACATACCTGGGAACAGATGAAAGGTTTTGTTTGTTCACCTTCAACATTACACTAGTTCCCACTCAGGACCTCTGAGCACATTACTGGAAATTTTTAAGACACAGTTACTGGTGTGAAGAGGTTTCTGAAAACATACAAAGCACACATTCAACAAGAAAGCCCACCTGAAAATCCTGCGAGGGCAAAACTGAATTGAAACATTACAGCTTGCCTATTCTTTTTCAAAGACCAACAAAAGTTCAAAGATTCAGAAACTTTCTTGAAAATTATAGAAACATTATGGCAAATAAGGTTTCACCTTGTGTGCCAAATACAACTGATTCGTACTTGCCTCCTGAAGCTCTGCATACCTGATCAAATTAGTGATGTCTGCCATAGCCTAGAGAAGAAAGAGTGAAGATACTATTGTTTAAGTCTTTCCTGCTTTGTGTCTCAGGCCATTTGGGCATACGACTTTTTATCCTAGAGGTTGCAAACTGGCACCTCATGAGCTTCATTCACACTTAAGAGATGCCTTATTTGGTCCTCACAGTATTTTTAAAAATCAATTACCAAGATTTCAAAATGAAAAAATTCACATATTTAAAAGGCATTTGCCATTTATCTTAAAAGTGTAAATTTCTAGCAATTTTAGACTCATCTTTCCAAATAGTAATTGTCATTTGAAGCTGAGTGGTGGTTGCCTCCATTAGGTGGGGTCTCTTCTCTTAAATTTGACTTCTTTCCCTCACCTGTAGGCTTCTGTAGGATTTGCATTTGTGAACCCCTGCTCTATTCCTCCTTGTTACTGTTACCCAAACAGTAACAGTACCTTGTTACTGTTACTTCCCGCTCCTCTACATTAATAAGGACATTGAGGTTCACTGTTTTTCAATATCAATTCTGTCATTAACCAGAATGACTTTGACTCCTTGGCCTTATAGTTGCTGGATATGCTCCACTTGAATAATGTCTCACCTCCACTTTGGCAACCCGCTCTTCAGCAACAAAAATGTTCTACCTTCAAAATTGTAAATTCCACTATCCTAGTTTTATGTTTTTGTTTTGTTTCGTCGTATTAATAAAGCTGTCTCTACCTTTATTGACAATAAATCTACTATTACTTCTCAACAAAGTGTTTAGTCTCTTTTCCTTTTCCATACTTTCTGAATTTATCAGCCCCTTTCGGGGTCTACTTTGTTCTTATGGCTCATTATGCGCTTCCTCCCTTGAAATGATTTTTATTTATTTTGTTCCTTTGTCCTTCCTTCATACCTGCTCACCAAACCTCATTCCTGGATCAATCCAATCATTCAGCTTCTCCAGGGTGATGGACACTGCTGGTTAAGATTATGCTACAAATTCATCAACTCTAGTTTCACTGAGCCTGACATCCCTAAATGTCACCCTCTCCTATTCCTCCAGTGGTTACTTCAAAGAATTATCACTTTCTTCAAACAATACAATGTACCTTTTCTTGCCTTACTTTCAGGGGCAATGTTCCTTTCTAATCTATGAAAAACATCAAGGCCATGAGATGAGAGAAGTTCCTCAGCTTGCTCCTACACCACTAACAAACTTACTTAAATTTTCATGCATTCTTGCTTAATCTTTTGGTGGGACAAATGTCCCTTCTCTAGCCAAGACTAAGTCTTCCCACCTAAGCACACTTGATATTGCCCAGCCCATCCTCCTATCCCTGAGCCTTGAATTTGTTTCATCACCCATATCCCATCTCTCATATCTCCAATATTTTTCTGTGCTTACTTGCTTTTTCCTCTCAAAATATGAACATGCTCAAGTCTCTTCCATAGAAAATCAATCTTCCCTCAACCTCAAGTACTGGCTACAATCTTATTTACTGCCACTCTCACTGATAAATTGCTTGAAGAGCAGTCTACACTCCCCCTGTCCACTTCCCTGCATTCCAGTGACTCCTCTGTCTACTGATTTGTAACGTATATCGTTACCTCTTTATGGAAACTTTTTGTAAGGTTATGACCCCCACATTTCTAAATTCAGCAAGCATTGTTTACCCTTATCTTGCTTGATGGCTGTAACATTTGCC
The DNA here is from genome assembly GCF_047675955.1 of Chlorocebus sabaeus. Taxonomy (NCBI): domain Eukaryota; kingdom Metazoa; phylum Chordata; class Mammalia; order Primates; family Cercopithecidae; genus Chlorocebus; species Chlorocebus sabaeus. The sequence continues at coordinate 37,522,481 of NC_132933.1, forward strand.
CAATGTTAAAAGTTTCCTATGACTCCAAACTCTCTTCCCTAGTCACCCTGATTTATATCCTATCCTTATGGCTGTCTTTTTCTGACACAAGTGTCTCAGCATGTTACTCAGGCTGGTCTTGAATGCCTGGACTCAAGCAACCCTCCCACTTCAACCTCCTATGCAGCTAGGATTACAAGCATGTGCCACAGCACCTGGCTATGGCTGTGTCTTTAGCCACTTTTCAAAACATTGCTTTTGCCTATCAACTAAATGTTATTATTACCCAGGACTCCAAACTCAGCTCTATGCTCTTCTCATATTATACATTCTCCCTTGTAATCCCATGCACTTACATAAAACTTCAACTACAGCCAGTCCTTGACTTACAATGGTTCAACTTTACAATGGTGCCAAAATGATACACATTCAGTAGAAACCATACTTTGAGTACCCATACAACCATTCTGTTTTTCACTTCCAGAATAATATTCAATACATTACGTGAGATACTCAACACTTCATTAGAAAATAGGCTTTATGTTAGATGATTTTGTCCAACTGTAGGCTAATCTAAGTGTTCTGAGCACATTTCAGGTAGGCTAAGCTAAGCTATGATATTTGGTAGATTAGAAGTATTAAATGTATTTTTGACTTATGATATTTTCAACTTACAATGCATTGACTTAGACATAACCCCATCATAAGTCAGGGAGCATCTGTATTACCCCCAGGTCTCTCTCTCAAGCTTAAAACCCTCATATCCAAGTGTGTACAGGATGTACCTATTTGGATAATCTAAAGACAATGTGAATTCCACACATCTCAGACTGAATTCACCCTCCCAATTCTATGATTTCCCACTTCATTAATAACATTAACATCTACCCTGACTCTCAAGCCAGAGATTTATGAGATATTCTGAGGTCCATCTCCCTCTTCCTCAGCCAAGTCCTATAATTCCACATCTTAAATGTAAGAAGTACAAAAAAGAAAAGATTGAAGACATTACCTTTTCAATAAAATAAACAAGATCACTTCACGAGATCATGTCACAGTTTGGCCCTGGGCAATCCATTCTCCCACAGAGATCCCACTTAAAATTTCTGAAGTGCAAATCTGACCATATCCCTTCTCTTCAATGACTATCTATTGATTTCACAATAAAAGTAAAAGATAAATTTAGCATACAGGTCCTTAACAACATTGCCAGGCTCATTTCCTGCTTCTCCACTATTTGCCTTCTATACGCCCTACAAAATGAACTGCTTGCATTTTCCTGAATGTGTCACACCATTTCATTCTGTACTTTTATTCATGCTGCTTCTTCTACCTGGAATTATTCCACATTTTTAATCTTTTTTCATTTCCTTAACTGCTTAGCTCTTAACCTTTAAGACTTAACTTAAACATGAACTCTTCCAGGAAGCTTTCCCTGACTCTCCTTTTTCTGTACCCCCAGTAATCTACATATATCTTTATCATAATGCTAATCACACTAACTTATGAATATTAACGTATTTGTATGACTTGTCTATCAGGGCAAAGTTCCAAAGGCCAAACTTGATTGATGGATATTTCTTTCTGTATTCCTAATGCCTAATACATTTTTAGTACGTGGCAGATGCTTAATTAATATTTGATAAATCAAATAATGAAAAAACAGATTAATGAAAAGTGAATTAGGGAATAAGAAAGACAAAAATTCAAGTTGCTGTCATTTCTTTTTCATGCTAACCTAACTCATGTTTTAGAGGCTTTATTTCATGTATGTGCCTAGGGGAGGTAATTGAGGATTTATAAGAATTCATACCGCTAGTCACCTTTGTGCTATTTTATCATGAATAAGTTAGACTATAATTTGCATAATTGAAGTGCTACCTTAATAGATGCTGGTGAGTCCTTGTAGGACAACTAGACTCCATTGTGTCACCAAGGGTTTCTCTTTCATTTGTCACATCTCTACCATCTTAAAAAGTATGTCTATACAAACTGCCCCAGCCACGATGTCTCTGGGACTCTGTCTTCTACCACAGCTCTGCCTGCCTTGCCTCATCTTGCCCATACATGCTGCTCTTTACAACTGCTACTTTAGTAAAATCAGCCAACCGGGCTCCTTTAGCAAGGCGAGAAAAGTTTCCCAGAAGAGCAAAACAATTGTTAAATCACAAGCTTTGCACATTAAAACTGCTTCTAACCTCACTCAAAGCTTCCTTTTGTGCCCGAAACAAATTTTAATAGTTGTGATTCTGCTCCTTTTGCTACACACTCCCACCATACCCCACCTCCAAAATCAACACCTTCTTGCCAGTGAATAGCCTGATTCAGACTTCTCCTTTCCTTTTCAATGGATGGGTCTGGAGGTACACTCTGCTGCCTTCCTGCCTATTCCAAGGCTGACATGCCCTGCCCAATTATGCTATATTTCTTACCACCTTCCCCATATGAGAATTTGGTGTGTGTTTAGGGAGGGAAACTTGCCAGTATTATCCCTATAAAAGGGGCCCTAGACCATCCATCTAAGCTATTCCTTACAGCACAGGTGAGCCTCACAGGCCCACAGCAGGCACAAGCTATATGTTGCACACTGACAAAAATGTAGTCTAAAGGAAGGGGTGGAGGACAGGGTAACTAGAGGGTGGTTAACAGATACAAAAGTACAGTTAGATAGGACAAATACATTCTAGTGCTCTATAGCACTATAGGGTGACTATAATAAACAACAATGTATTGTAGACTTTCAAATATCTAGAAAAGTGGATTTTTAATACGCTCAACACAAAGAAATGCCCTTCAGATGTTCTAGCTTATCATTTCTGCATTGTCTTGGATATGGCCGGTCTCCTTCCTTTACTTATTTATGTGTTCCTAAATGTAACACAAGTGATGTTCAGAAGGTGTTGCTCTCTGTTTAAAAAAAAGTTGGCATCCTGATGCCAAAATAGTAATATCTACTATTTCCATACCTCACATGAACACTTTTGCCAGTATGTTTTAGCACTAGTATGTTCCACCTGACTTCCCTTCACAATCTTTGGTTAGACCACATTGTGTTGATGTACTTTTACTCTGGATTATTTAATGCCTCAAGATTTCAAGAGTTGCATCTTAGCAAAAATTTCCTCTTAACATATCATTATTAATATAAATATACTTTGGTCTTTTTTTATATATAACAGGGTATCACTCTATTGCCCTGACTAGTCTTAAACTCCTGGCCTTAAGCACTCCTCTTATCTTGACCTCCCAAAGTGCTAGGATTACAGGCATATGCCACCACACCTGGCCTATTTTGGTCTTTTTAAACACATCAAATTAATTACTCTAGTGATCATGAAATTTTTCTTTTTTGCATTTTCATATCTCTTTTCTTCCAAAAAATTTTTAATCTCTTCTCAGATATTATATATCCCCATGAGTCTTCAGAATTCTCAAATATCACCAGTTTCTTCACAAAGCTAATCAATTACACTGATGTTATAGGGGAAAATAAGTATTCGTAAATATTTTCTCAAATGTTCCTAAAAATCTTTAGATCTAGGTAACTCCACGTAACCTATGAAAGCCTAATGTTTTTCATGTTAAATTTAGGCTAGGCTACAACCAAATCACCAAGCTTGCTAATGAAATTTTCTGTGACTGGATCAAGCAAGAGAGTTTAAATCTTAATATGAAGGAAATTATCAGAATTAGTTCCTTTTTTAACAATTTGATGTGATAAATTTCAATCTAAACAGAAAAAAATAAAATGAGTTCTGAAACTCTCCCATTTTCTGTTTCTTCATCTAATAAAAATCACATCTCCTCTTCAGGCATAAATAACTGACATAGCTTCCTAAGTCATCTGGCCCCCAGGTCTACCTAAGCAGAGGTATGTGCTTTTCACAGTTCCAGTTCCTGGAACTGTGTCTGTGCATTGGCTGAACTGTGTCAACAGAGGAAACGTATAGGATAGGGATACTCCTAAGCTGTTCTACATCAACCAACACCACTGGATGTTGCTCAGGACTTCATCAGTACCTTGTTGCCTTTCTGAGTGGCAAATTAAAATGAATAGAAGGACATCCCCACAGCCATGGTCTCCATTCTATCTGCTACTGCTGAGAGATGATTATTGCCTTTATCTGGCATGTTTGGCATGAGGACTGAGGTTCGACAAGCTATTTCCTGAGTGCTGATGACCAACTTCAGTTGAGTGTGTCAAATATTTTATGAGTTATCTGTTGTATATTTATTTCAAGAATCACTAAGAAAATAAAATACTCTCCCTCTCATTTCTTTTATGATAATAAGATGCTTGACTGGGTGAGCAAATTTAAATTATTTAAAAACAATGAAAGAGTAATTTAGCCACTCTTAATAAATGTTGGCTTCCGGCCGGGCGCGGTGGCTCAAGCCTGTAATCCCAGCACTTTGGGAGGCCGAGACGGGCGGATCACGAGGTCAGGAGATCGAGACCATCCTGGCTAACACGGTGAAACCCCGTCTCTACTAAAAATACAAAAAACTAGCTGGGCGAGGTGGCGGGCGCCTGTAGTCCCAGCTACTCCGGAGGCTGAGGCAGGAGAATGGCGTAAACCTGGGAGGCGGAGCTTGCAGTGAGCTGAGATCGGGCCACTGCAGTCCAGCCCAGGCTACAGAGCAAGACTCCGTCTCAAAAAAAAAAAAAATAAATGTTGGCTTCCAAGACTCAGTCACATCATACAGAATCAATCTGGAGCAGGATACATTTGAATGGATCCAAAGAAAATGGTGTATAATTTAACCCTGAGTTCATTTCTGTGGTGCTAAAAACCAAGAATTGCATAAAGCATTAATCAAGAGAGATATTTCTCTCTAGACAATTATTAATACAAGCACTTGTAGAGAAGCACTAAGAACACGTGCCACCTTCCTAATATCCTGGGAAAGAGGCTAGAACCCCTTCTGAGAAGGGTGGAGCCAGAGCAAAGAAAAGTGGGGCTGGGCCCTGAACTCAGCCACCAAATGTAGGGGCAGGATATAATGCTCCCAGAAAAATAAAAAGAAAATGAAATAGTCATCTTAGGGGCTATGAGTCTGGAGTAAATTCTACTCTGTCCCCAACACTCCACCTCCATGCACATCCAGGTTAAATTGAACAGTTGGAAATCAAGTCCAATCTGAAGAAGAGATGATGTCATTAACTGTGCCCTATAGAAATATAGAAAGGGGCACTAATGGCTGGTAATCTTGCATATCTTGCGGGAGACTTAGGCATCCACATCTGTTACAGGCATTCCCAGATGATCCAGATGCAGGTCCAAAGGCCATGTTTTAAGTAGCATTACCCCAGAGTATAATAAAACCATCATAATAATAGAACCCAAGAGCTGGAAGGCCCCAAGAAACTAAGTCACTTCCAGCAGCCAAAGCCATACAAAAAATGATAAGGGCCACTGTGAGGAAGTAGTGAACTACTTACTTATCACTGAAGGTAGGTCAGCAAAAACTCAGTAACTACTTATCAGGAATATTATAGCAGAATTCCATATAGCACATAGAGAGATTAAACTAGGTGATCTTTAAGAAAATTTCAAGTCCAAGATTATATTATCTCTGTATCTGGAAATGAACAGAAACCTCATTTGTGACAAATGTTTTATCTTGAAGGAATTTTTCATAACTGTTCATCTTTACAGAACGATAATCCCAATATCAAGAATATTTATCCCTGTTTATTGTATCAAAGCTATCCTAGAATATTTAGTCTTACTAAGAGAACCAGAAATTAAAATAATATGATTCTCTCTCTTCAAAAGTCACATTTGAATACTGGTCTCTTTAGGTATGGTGCTCTAATTGTTGAAAACAATTAAAATAGCTGTAGTTGCTTGTCTCTATGTATAATCCAGTATCATTATAAAATTTAAATGGAAATAAGAATATAAAAAAAGAAAATCACCAGAAGTTTTACATGAAATACCAGTGTTATTATTATACTAATGATTTAAATGAATTTTAGATATATGTATATATTCAATTTTATGCAAATCAAACTATGTTATACATCGCATCTTTGCTTGGGACAACTTTCCTTTTTTTATGTTTTTAGAGGTGGATTGGTGAAAATATACCCTGTTTTCTCCATTCCTAACCACTACCACCAAAACAAGGAAAAATAATTAGTGAACTACTGGTCATTCTTTCATAAATTTCTCCTGGTTCACGTTATCATAGGCAAATGAACATACACATATATATACTTGTGTTTACAAAATGTTCTATAAATATGTTATCATTTTATAATCTATTCTCTATTTTTAAAACTCTCATGACTTCCTCTTGGAAATATGTCTAAGTAAACTGCTATAAATTCAGATTGCTGTTTTTATAACAGCTTTATATCTCATATGTATGAATGTGCCATACTTTTTTCAATAATTCTCCTGTTAAAGGGATTTAAGGATGTTTCCAATATTTTGTCATTACAAACTATAAAATAATTCGCATACTTTTCAATCTACTATTTGTTACTCAAATTTTTTTCTATTTGATGCATTTCCAGAAGTATGTTTAACAAGTTAAATTACATTATTTTAACAGAACTGTTATACTAGAGAGTTTAGAAAATAGTATTTCCACCAGCAATGTATAAATCCACGTCTATCTCTGACAGCAGTAAAAGTTAACTTAATTTTATTATTTTCTAAAGTGTAAGATTAGAAGTATTATTTTACTTCATTTTGCATTTCCTGGACAACTAAAGTAGCTTAGCATCTTTGCATTGATTTGTTGACCATTTTGATTTCCTATTTCATTATTTGCTTATTCATATCCTTTTTTCTTTTATTTATTGTACTTTCTTGTTAACATTTTAAAAATGTATAGCAAATTAGGGCTATTAATAATTTTTTCATAAACATTGCAACATTTTCCTATTTAATATAAGCCCTCTAATTTTGATCTGACTTTAGATTAATTTTAATCTAACTTTAGGTTTAGATTACTTCCCAGTTTTAACTTTTTTTAAAAGTTCTCTATGTAACACACAGAAAGAGGTGATGAAATATTACACAGGCAACTTCAATTGCTTAAATAACTTTGTTTCCCCTGAATTGTTCAGCACTCTTAGTTACTGAACCTTGAGCACCACATGAAGCCAATAGCCTCATAGTCAACAAAAAATATTTTCCGCCATGAATATATTTTCCCTTGTTCCTTTCCACTGTGGCTGTATATTACATTTATCTTTTTTTTTACATGCCCTCATGCAAACACACACTCTCTCATTCTAAAGATCACAATTTGTTTCCAGCCTTCAACTCCCCAAAACAAGAAACAACCCAAATGCCACTCAACAATACAATGGATAAATTAGTCATAATACATTTAAACAACGGAATGCTATATATGAGTAAAAATGAGCAAACTGTAGCTACACATAAAAACATGGATGAAACTGATAACCCAATAATGACTGAGAGAATCCAGACACAAAAGATGTATAGAATGTAAGATTCAACTCATTGAACATTAAAATCTGAGCAAAATAAAGTAAAAAGGAAGAAAAGGAGAAAGAAAAAAATCTCATTCCCAGAAGTAGAAATATAATATTAAGATATGTTCCAACTTATCAGATCATGGATGTGATGTTAAAAAGGAAAAAACATGATTTAATGTGAACTAAAGTAATACCAAATGTTCTGAGAAACAAAATCACGTGCTGAGAGTCTGGAGAGAGGCCAGAGGGAAGAAATTACTATGTGACTCAGTGTAAGGCAAAGGAAGCTGTAAGAAGTTAGAGAAAATGAAGAGAGTCAAAGATATACTTCTATCAGCACCAGCTAATATAACTAGAGAGAGCAAGAGAAGAAAAGCTACTATGGAATACTTATGACCTACATGTGACAGTTTTTAAGTTCTTGATACCTGTCCTCCCCAGCATTTATCATGAAAAGGAAGTTAGAAAACAGGATGGCAACGATATACAGAACGAGTAGAGATGGAAGGAGGTGGGAATAACACTGGCCCACAGTGGGAATCACTAATGAAGATAATCCATATACAATATTTGTTAGGAGACAGACTGCAGCACAACACTCAAATTTAACCATTCAGTAAATTATGTATGCATAAAAATAGATGTAACTTAGCACAAGATTCCTGGGTGCCATGACTGTTGCCACAGTGGTTAATCTCTACCTATTGCCTACAGTGGTGGAATAAAGGAAAGTGGTTGAAAACTAGCATTTACAGAACACTACCTGTATTCTGGGGCTTCTACTTTGATAGGCAATTTAATCCACCCAACAGCCCAATGAAATAAAGTAGTATCCTTATCACATTTTTATCTATGAGAAAACTGTCTCAGAGACACAAAATTAGTAAGTAGCAGAGACATAATCTGAACCCACAATGCTTATTCTAAAACCAATGTTCCTTCCACCATATTATGTGGTGTCTCTCACATTTAATGTGCACATTAATATCATTTGAGTTTTTGAAAATTATCACTACCCAAGCCCCACTCCCAGAGATTCTGATTCAACTATCTAGTTTCAGGGGGATGGAAAAAATGAGATAAACATAAATATATGTTTAATAATATACAGTGAAAAATTTACAAAACAATTGCATAGTTGTATGAATCTGTGGTCTACTTCTTTTTCTTGCTACATAGTATTTTAATTGTGTAAATAGACCCCAATATATTTAAACATTCACCAGTTGTTGCAGAGTTGGGTGGTTTTCACTCAGAAACAAATATGAATATAACTCCCAATAAAATTCATATACATAGTCTTTTGATGGACAGAGGCTTTCATTTCTTGGCTTTAAATAATGCATTATCAAGGAGGGCAATAAAGCCCTCAGGGGTATAAAAATTGGTACTTGACAAATAAAAAAAAACTTAGATGTCACAATGATTCGTGTTCCTCCAAAAGGCTACAATACATAAACAGCATAAAGAGGTATATAGTACAGTATAATTGAAGTATTTAAATTTCATGAGGGGCAGACGTAATAAGGAGAACATGTATAGAAAGGATCTGGATGCTGGGGTTGGGGAGTAGGTTGATACTAAAAAAGAAACAATGCTGAAAAATACTGTTTTATAACTAGGAGTAAAATTGCAGTTTTTGTATATGTTCATCTTTAATATGTACTGCAAAAAAATCTTCCAGAATGCTTATGTTTTAAATGAACCAGAGATGATTCTAATGTATATCAAGAATGAGGACTACAGCACTCTACCATGCTGTTCACAATAAGCAGAACAAGTAGTATCACCAGTTTGTGGGTTGACAAGGTCCTGTCTTCCTGCCTCCCGTATTTCTTGCTCAGCACCACAACCTCTAACCAGCAGTCTCTTCTCCAGGCTTTGGAATTAATTCTGCCAAGAGAATATAAAGAGCTCTAGGTGATTTCATCAAGAAATCAATATCAGGTCATCCTAAACACAAATTTTAACTCTGACTCTGTGCCCCAGTTTTTAACAGCAGCTCCAAGTTTTTCTATAGTTTTTCTCTATTCATCTTTGGTACACATATTGCTGAATCCAAGTTTTTCATGTCAACAACCTGCCTTTACTATACTTTGTTTTCTATCACTGCCTGTAATGAATACCACACTCATAGAAGCTTAGCTAAGGAAAGAACAAAATAAAAACATCCTCCAAAAATGTGCATATCTTTAAGGATAAACATAACAAGTAATAATATTTTTTCTTTTTTTATATTTTTAATTTTTGTGTATACATAGTAGTTGTATATATTTATGGGATAATGCATGAGATTTTTGATACAGGCATGCAACGTGAAATAAGCACATCATGAAAAATGTGGTATTCATCCCCTCAAACTTTTATCTTTTGAGTTACAAACAATTTAATTACACTCAAGTTCTTTTTAAATGTACAATTAAATTATTATTGACAACAGTCACCCTGTTGCACATAAACTAGAAAATCTAGAAGAAATGGATACATTCCTGCACACATACAACCTCCCAAGACTGAACCAGGAAAAAATTGAATGCCTGAACAGAACAATAACAAGTTATAAAGTTGAGGCAGTAATAAATAGCCTACAAACCAACAAAAACATAAAAGCCAAGGACCAAACAGATTCACAGCTGAATTATACCATATGTACAAGGAAGATCTTGTACCTTTCCTACTGAAACTATTCCAAACAAATGAGGAGGAGGGACTCCTCCCAAACTCATTCTGTGAGGCCAGCATCATCCGGATACCAAAACCTGGAAGAGAGAAAACAATTAAAGAAAACTTCAGGCCAATATCCTTGATGAACATCAATGGAAAAATTCTCAACAAAATACTGGCAAACTGAATCCAACAGCACATCCAAAAGCTTATCCACCAAGATAAAGTAGGCTTCATCCCCAGGATGCAAGTTTGGTCCAACATATACAAATTAATAAATGTGATTCATCACAAACAAAACTAAATACAAAAACCACATGATTATCTCAATAGATGCAGAAAAGGCTTCAATAAAATTCAACATCCCTTCATGTTAAAAACTCTCAATAAACTAGGTGTTGAAGGAATATACCTCAAAATAACAAAAGCCATCTGTGTCAAACCCACAGCCAACACCATAATGAATGGGCAAAAGCTGGAAGAATTCTCCTTGAAAACTTGCATAATATAAGGATGCCTTCTCTCACCACTCCTATTCAACATAGTATTGGAAGTCCTGGCCAGGGTAATCAGGCAAGAGAGAGAAAGAAAGGCACTCAAATAGACATTCAAATGGGAAGACAGGATGTCAAACTATTCTTGTTGGCAAATGACATGATCCTATATCTAGAAAGCCCCATCATCTCAGCCCAAAAGCTTCTTAAGCTGATAAGCAACTTCAGCAATGTCTCAGGATACAAAATCAATATATAAAACTCACTAGCATTCCTATACGCCAACAACAGTCAAGTCAAGGCCAAATCACAAAACAACACCCATTCACAATTGCCACAAAAAGAATAAAATACCTAGGAATACAGCTAAATAGCAAGGTGAGAGATCTTTACAAAGAGAACTACAAATCACTACTCAAAGAAATCAGAGATGACACAAACAAATGGAAAAACATTCCATGCTCATGGATAGGAAGAATCAATATTGTGAAAGTGTCCATAGTGTCCAGAGTAATTTACAGATTCAGTGCTACTCCCATTGTACAATTGCTGACATTCTTCACAGAACTAGAAAAAAAAAAACTATTTTAAAATTCATGTGGAACCCAAAAAGTTATTTTAAAATCATATGGAACCAAAAAACAGCTTGAATAGCCAAGACAATCCTAAGCAAAAAGAACAAAGTTCTACCCGACTTCAAATTCTACAAAAAATAACAAATGCTGAAGAGGTTGTAAAGAAGAAGGAATGCTAATACACTGTGGTGGGAGAGTAAATTAGTTCAACTATTGTGGAAGACAGTGTTGCAATTCATCAAAGACCTAAAGTCAGAAATACTATTCAACCCAGCAATCTCACTACTGGGTATATAGCCAAAAGAATTTAAATCATTCTGCTATAAAGATACATGCATGTGTATTCACAATAGCAAAGACACGGAGTAAACCTAATTGCCCATCAATAATAGACCAGATAAAGAAAATGTGATAGATATACACCATGGAATACTACGCAGCCACAAAATATGAGATTATATCCTTTGCAGGGACATGGATGGAGCTGGAGGCTATTATCATTAGCAAACTAACACAGAAACAGAAAACCAAATACCGCATGTTCTCACTTATAAGTGGGAACCAAATGATGAGAACATATGAACACATAAAGGTGAACAACACACACACTGGGGCCTATGAGAAGGTGGAGAACGAGAATGGGGAGAAGATCAGGAAAAATAACTAATGGGTAATAGGCTTAATACCTGGGTGATGAAATAATCTGCACAACAAAACCCCATGACTCACGTTTACCTATGTAACAAACTTGTACGTGTACCCCTGAACTTAAAATAAAAGTTAAAAAAAATAATAATAATGTTGAATGTTGACCCCAATGTCTTCTGGCTTGAAGGGTTTCCACTGAGAGGTCTGCTGTTAGTCTGATAGCCGTCCCTCTGTAGGTGACCTGGCCTTTTTGTCTAGCTGCATTTAACATTTTATCTTTCATTTTGACCTTGGAGAATCTCATGATTATGTGTTTTGGGGATAGTCTTTCTGTGAAGTATTTTGTGTGGGTTCTTTGCATTTCCTGAATGTGAATGTTGGCCTCTCTAGCTAGGTTGGGGAAGTTCTCATGGATGATATCCTGAAACATTTTTTCCAAGTTGCTTACACTCTCCCCATCTCTTTCAGAGACACCAAGGAGTTGTAGATTTGATCTCTTTACATAATCACATATTTCTCTGAGGTTTTGTTTATTTCTTTTTGTTCTTTTTTCTCTACTCTTGTCTGACCATCTTATTTCAGAAAGCCAGTCTTCAAGGTCTGAGATTCTTCTGCTTGGTCTATTCAGCTATTCATACATGTGATTGCATTATAAAATTCTTGTAGTGTGTTTTTCAGCTCTATCAGGTTGGTTACATTCATTTCTATAATGGCTATTTTGTCTGTCAGCTCCTGCATCATTTATTGTGATTCTTAACTTCCTTGGGTTGAGTTTCAACATACTTCTGCATCTCAATGATCTTTATTCCTTTCCATATTCTGAATTCTATTTCTGTCATTTTAGTCACCTAAGCCAGGTTTAGAACCCTTGCTAGAGAGGTGGTGTAGTCATTTGGAGGAAAGAAGGCACTCTGGCTTTTTGAGTCATCAGGTTTCTGGCACTAGTTTTTGTCATCTTTGTGGATGTATGCTACTTCAATCTTTGAAGTTGCTTACCTTTGGGCATTTTTTTTCTTTTATTCTATTTGATGACTTTGAGGGTTTGGTTGTGGTATAAAGTGGATTCAGTCAACTGGCTTCGTTTCTTAGGGGGGTCAATGCTCAGCTCTCAATTTCTGGACTGACTGCTGTAACTCTGAGGGGCTTGTATTGGGCTCTGACTTCATTCTCTGTCTCCTCAAGGTTAAGAATCCACTCCATTTGGAGGACCAAGGTGCTCTCGAACCACTACACTTCAGTGAGTAGTATCAGGAAAAACATTTTGTAGTGAGATGACAACAGTAACTGTCTTCATTCACTCATGCCAGCAGCAGCAACAACACAGCAGGTTCCCTGTTCCTCAGTTGCCACAGGGTGCTATCAGGTGCCTGCCTGCCTGCCTCCATGCAGGCATTCACCACAGTGGTAGAGGTAAGCCAGTTCAAGGGGGCAGGGATAAGGGGCCTGCTGGAGACTGTGCTTGTGGTCACACTGGAGGTTGTGCTGACAAAGGGGGCAGGGAACTGGTAGGTGCAGGTCTTTGTGCGTTCTCTGTGTGCTGCAGGCAGGGGTAGTCGCTCAGGGTGGGTAAGGGTCCGCTGTTTTCTGTTCCTAGTTTCACTCCTGCAGCAGTGTTGGTGCAGGAGTGGGGTGCTGTGAGATGTGGGGCTGGTTGGCTCTGTTCTCACCAAACTCTGACTGCAATGGTAGTTAGCAGGGGGAGGCAGAATAAACAGCACACCTGACACAGCAGTGGCAAAGTAATGTGGGGGGTTGCCATGGGCCTGGGGGAAGCTCCAGTGTGGGAAGGGAAGGAGTGGGCTGGCGTGTGGCTCTGAGGGCCACCCCCCTGGAGCTCTCCACCAGCCAAACATGGTTCACCAGTCCAGAAGCCATGATGCGGGCTCCCAGGGCACTTGAGTCTGCCCTGCAAGTAGGTGCTGCCAGGCTTGGGCCCTGGGAGAGGCCAGTAGACCAAGGTTTGCTCATGTAAAATCAGCCCCTTCTGATGAGCAAGACAACCCTACAGAGTTCAGGCCCTAAAGGTTCCCTAGGGCTAAATCTCCTATGGCAGCAAGTCAAGTCTAAGAGAATGGCCATCCCTGGCAATGCTCCACTACAGATACTCCTGCACCAAACCATTTAGGTTCCACATCAGCTGGCTTTCTACTCCTACCACTTCCCTAAGCAGCTCTCCTTGCAAACTCAAGTGTCCATGGTGGTAAAGGGGTTTCCCTCAGCAGGGATTCCAGAGGCCAGTGGCGAGAGCGAGTTGTCCCTTGCCAGTTCAACTCACCCATTCCCCCATAGTCATTGAGGGCCAGGAATGAGTCCTGGTGTGCAGTAGCCCTGTGCAGGGTTCCCAGATTTCTCCCTCTTCAGCCCACTTTCCGCATCTTCCCTTTGTCCACTCTAGGCACCTTCCTTCTAAAGATATGTTAGAAATGCACCAGTCATCTCTGTCCCTCATAGCAACTGTTCCACCTGGTTGTGTCTAGTTGGTCATCTTGCTCGATCCTCTTTAACCTTTTGAATAAACTTTCTACCCCTAGCTTTTTCTCTACCTCCTCTTTAAAACCAATAACTTTTAGACTTGGCCTTTTGAGGCTGTTTTCTACATTCTGTAGGTGTGCTTTGTTGCTTTTCATTCCTTTTTCTCTTGTTTCCTCTGACCGTGTATTTCCAAATGGCATGTCTTCAAGCTCACTAATTCTTTCTTCTGCTTGATTAATTCTGCAATTAAAGGGCTCATGCATGGGGCGCAGTGGTGCATGCCTGTAGTCTCAGCTACTTGGGAGGCTGAGGCAGAAGGATTGCTTGAGACCAAGAGTTCTAGGCTATAGTGTACTATGCTGATCAGGTGTATGTGCTAAGCTCGGCATCAGTGTGGTGACCTCCCAGGAGTGGGGGGCCACCAGGTTGCCTAATGATGGGTGAACTGGTCCAGGTCAGAAATGGAACAAGTCAAAACTACCATGCTGATCAGCAGTGGAATCATGCCTGTAAATAGCCACTGCACTCCCACCTGGGCAAATGTAGTGAGACCCCACCTCTAAAAAATAAAGGACTCTGATGCATTCTTCAGTATGCCAATTACATTTTTCACCTCCAGAACTTTCACTTGATTCTAACTTGTTCAATCTCTTTGTTAAATTATTCTGATAGAATTCTGAATTCTGTGTTATCTTGAATTTCTCTGAGTTTGTTGAACACAGTTATTTGGAGTTCTCTGTCTGAACGTTCCCATATCTCTGTTTCTCCAGGATTGGTCCCTGGTGCATTATTTAGTTCATCTGATGATGTCATGTTTTCCTGGATGGTACTGATGCTAGTTGATATTCTTTGGTGTCTGAGTATGAGAGAATTATTTATTTATTTCAGTATTCACTGTCTGGGCTTATTTGTACCTGTCCTTCTTAGCAAGACTTTCCAGATATTTGAAAGGACCTGAGTGTTGTGATCTAAGCTCTACCTTCTTTCGGGAGTACCCCAAGCTCAGTAACACTGTGGTTCTTGCAGATTCGTGGAGGTACCGCCTTGATGGTCATGGACCAAATCAAGGAGAATTATCTGGATTACGAGGCAGCGACTCTTGTTTTCTCTCTTTCCTTTCTCCCAAACAAAGAGAATTTCTCTCTCTGTTCTGAGCCACCTAAAGCTGGAGGCAGTGTTATACAAGCACCTCTATAGCCACCACCACTATGACTATGCTGGGTCAGACCTGAAGTCAGCACAGCGCTGGGTCTTGCCCAAGGCCTGCTGTAACCACTCCCTGGCTACTGCCTATATTTTCTCAAGGCCCTGGGTCCCCACAATCAGCAGGTGGTAAAGCCAGTCAGGCCTGTGTCCTTCCCTTTGGGGAAGAGAGATCCACCAAACCCTAGGTGGGTCCAGAGGTGCTGTTCATGAGTCAGAAACTAGAGTCAAAATCTTAAAAGTCTAATTGGTGTTCTATTAAATTGTATTATATTGCAGCTGAGCTGACACTTAAACCACAAGATGCAGCCTTTTCCACTCTTCCCTTCTCTTTCCAGTGACAGACGATCCTCAACCATAGCCATCACCAGTCCAGGTCACATGGAGTACTGCCAGACAACCAGCCAATGTTCCCTTAAGACCCAAGGGCTTTTAAGTCAGCGTGTGGTGTCTGCTGCCTGTCCTGGGACTCAGCTTTCAGGTCAGTAGGCTCCCTTCTGGTCCAGATCATGTCCAGAAATGCCATTGAAGAATCATGTCCTGGAATCAGGGACCCCCAAGAACTAACTTCGTACTCTGCCCACCTTTGGCCATGCTAGTACCTAAGCTGCAAGACAAGGTCCCCTTTACTTTTCCCTCTGCTTTTCTCAAGAAAAATGAGTTTTGCTCCATAGCCACCTCAGCTGGTAATGTGTTGAGTCTCACCTCAAGCCAGTAAGTCTCAGAGGGTCACCAGGGCCCACAATGGAGTACCCGAATATAGTTGCTGGTTTTTCAGGGTCCAGAGACTCTTTAGTTAGCAGGTGATGAATGCTGCCAGGACTGGGTCCTTTTCTTTAAGACAGTAGGCTCCCTTCTGGTTCAGATGTGCCTAGAAATGTCATCTGGAAGCTGTGGCCTAGAGTGGGAGCCTCGTAACTTTGTCCAGTGCCCTATTCTACCGTGGCTAAGCTGGTATCCAAGATGCAAGACACAGTCTTCCCCCACTCTTCTCTCTCTTTTAGTCATGTGGAAGAAAGAGGTCTGTTTTGGAGCTATGAAGCTGTGTGGCCTGAAGTTAGAGGAGGTGTGATGGCCAGCACTTCCTTGGCTGCCCCAGCTGGTGCCTCAGTGTGTCAAATGCCCTATCGAGTTCGCTGTCTCTGAGTCCAATTTAGCACTAGGTCTCACCTAAGAGTTGCAGTTTTTATAGCCTAGCCTGCCTTTCAAATCTACTTGAGGACACAGAACACTGTAGCCCTCTATGGTTAGGTTTGCAGGCACTCAAGTTCAGACCACTGGGATCTGTGATTCCCCTCTGGCTATGACTGGTTTAAATACTCCCTCCGTTAACAGATTTCGGCTGAGTTTGGTTTGGTTTTCCTTTCTGCTCTAACAGGACAGCACCAAATTCAATGCCACACAATTGCTGTGTTGTCTCTCCCCCAGAACTCAGAGATGCTTTATATACCACGCCGCTGCTGCTGGGGGTGGCGGGTGGGGAAGGGTAGCCTCAGAGATTGAGGACTGTTTTTTTCTATCTCTTCAGTGCATGTTTTAGTGATATAAAGTTAAAACCAGGTACTATGAGTGCTCACCTGATATTTGGGTTTTATGCAGGTGTTTTTTCTGTGTAGATGGTTGTTAATTTGGTGTCGTTGCTGGTGGTGGGGTAATATAATTGGCAGAGCCTTCTATTCTACCATCTTGCTCCACCTCCTAAGAACTCAAATATATTTTTAAGATGATATGTTGACATATTTTGGCTGAGACACAGAGAAGCTAGTCAACGTAGTCAAAGAGTTTTGTCTTATTTTTTAACCTGCTTACCTCCCTACGAGCCAATACCATGCCCACTCATATACCAGTCCACCCTTTTGTACCCTCACTCTGTACTTTCTGCCTTCTGAGCTGGGCTTATTTTTATCACTGGAAGCTGAGTCTCTCCTCTAGTATGGCCCCATTACAGATATCTCACCTAACTGCAGTTAAACTTTTATGGGCCCCAAGGTGTCTTATCAGTAAAAGGAGCAAAGGCTCCTTGTACCTTCCTGAGAGCAGTTTTATTGTATGAAGTGATATACCCAAACTGAATTATAATTTATATTTTTAATTTGAAAGTTATGAATATTTCTTTTTGGCTTTCTGATGTTCTTTATTTTCTACACATGGCTACATTTAGATGATCAAATTATACACTCAATTAGGGATAAAATCATTTTACAATTATAAAATCCTTATTTAAATAAAAAGAATTATTCATTGCTTTTCTGGGTTTTTTTGAATATTGCTAAAATCAGACAGGTGTTGGTGAAACAGCATATTTTGGGCAGTAACTGGGAAAACCAAATCTTCATTTACTAGTTGGCTGTCTCACTAAATCCAGGCTCAACAACCAACAGCAATAATTTTGTACGTTTGTGTTTGTGTGTGTGTATGTGTGTCTGCATTTATGTGTGTCTCTGTGTGTGTAAATCTGTATTTATACATGTGTGTGTCTGTCTGGGTGTGTGCGGGTACTGAGTAGGTGGTCTGTGTAGCTCAAGTAGTCAGATAGCACTTCCATTGCTATAAGTTTAGCAGGACTATAGCTAGAGTATAGTAATTTAGCATCTCTGGTGCCTAATCAACATATGAAAAAATGTTAACTTTGTTAGCTTCTATTATATCCTCAGACACAGATTAATCCTCTCAACCGTACCTAGACTTTCAGAGCCTCTGAACTAAGTAAAAGGGCAGAAATTCCTTTGAAAGAAAATATTGGTTCAGAGTTTGAAGAACGGAAAACAAGTGTACTATTTTTTAAAATTGCACTTATTTTTCAGTTGAGTAAAAGTGAATCGTGGTCTCCCTCTGGTGTCCAAAACGGGGATAGCTGAAAGATTATCTTAAGGCTTTTTTTTCTTTCTTTTCAGCAAGCTGACTTTAAGTATTAAAATTCTATTCATCTTTGTTAAGTCCACAAACAAACACACAAAACATGGCATATGTATATATCTCTTTGTGTATATATGACCAGACCATAACACACTGCTTGGAGCAGGATCAAAATACAGACAAATTATGGGTGCTATAATTTGGATACCAGCTGATTATACACTAAAATTGTTTTATTGCAGAGCACAAAGAGTTCAATAAAATATTAAGTTCTTGGTATTGAACAATTCTGCATATGGTAAACTAGTGTCTGAAAGAAGAGGTAATTTAATTTTTTTGGAGTTGGACAAAATCTAATAAATTTACACTGATGGATGAGCATCTGCGAAATGTCTAAAATCAGATTATACTATAGATTTTCTTTGATTTTTACTGTCTCCATTAGGTGCTTTCCATTGGACAGTGTTTTCCTCTCTATATTGTTTTAAAAGTTATAATTCTTTTAATATTCTGTAGTTTTTTTACCTTAATAATTATTCTCATGTTTATTTGCTCTTTTTTGGATCTTAAAGATATTCATATTTATAATTTCTCCAGAATAAAAGAAGTTCAGCATACTCTATAGTTAATTTAGTCTCCTCTCATCTCCATTATGTTAATGTAGGCTATAAGCTTAGTTATGGGTTATGATGAATATAATTTAACTTTTTATTTCCTTTATTCCTAAAATTATATTTAATTTTACTGTGAAGACAGCAATACATTTAGGAAAGAAACTTGATCATTTGAGCTTGCTATATTCTTAGCATCCTTGTTTGGATTTGCTTCTCTTCTAATTTGAGTACTCCTTGTTGAGTTTTCAATGTAGATTCTTATGTAGCAAACCCCCTAAGGCCTAATATTTTGGAAAATATTTTTATCATTCCCTCATATTTGAATAAAAAGTTGGCTAAAAATTCTAGGTTCAAAGTTCTTTTTAGTATTATTATTATACATTAAGCTCTGGGATACATGTACAGAATGTGCAGGTTTGCTACAAAGGTATACAGGTGCCATGATGGTTTGCTGCACCGATCAACCCATCATCTACATTAGGTATTTCTCTTAATGCTATCCCTCCCCCAGCCCCTCACCCCCTAACAGGCCCTAGTCAGTTCTGCTCTGATCTTAGTTATTTCTTGTCTTCTGCTAGATTTTCAATTTAATTGCTCTTGCTTCCCTAGTTCTTTTCACCGTGATGTTAGGGTATTGATTTTCGATCTTTCCCACTTTCTCCTGTGGGCATTTAGTGCTATAAATTTCCCTCTAAACACTGCTTTAGCTGTGTCTCAGAGATTCTGGTACGTTGTATCTTTGTTCTCGTTGGTTTCTAAGAACTTATTTATTTCTGCCTTAATTCATTATGTACCAGTAGTCATTCAGGAGCAGGTTGTTCAGTTTCCATGTAGTTGTGTGGTTTTGAGTGAGTTCCTTAATCCTGAGTTTCAATTTGATTTTACTGTAGTCTGAGAGACCGTTTGTTATGATTTCTGTTCCTTTGCATTCACTGAGGAGTGTTTTACTTCCAATTATGTGGTGTTAAGAAGAATGTATATTCTGTTGATTTGGGGTGGAGAGTTCTGTAAATGTCTATTAGGTCCACTTGGTGCAGAGCTGAGTTCAAGTCCTGAATATTCTTGTTAATTTTCTGTCTCATTGATCTAATGTTGACAGTGGGGTGTTAAAGTCTCCCACTATTATTGTGTGGGAGTCTACGTCTCATTGTAGGTCTTTAAGAACTTGCTTTATGAATCTGGGTGCTCCTGTACTGGATGCATATATTTTTGGGATAATTAGCTCTTCTTGTTGCATTGATCCCTTCACCATTATGTAATGCCCTTGTCTTTTTTGATCTTTGTTGGTTTAAAATCGGTTATATTAGAGACTAGGATTGCAACCTGTACTTTTTTTTTGTTTTGTTTTCCATTTCCTTGGTGTATATTCCTCCATCCTCTTATTTTGAGCCTATGTATGTCTTTACACATAAGATGGGTCTCCTGAATACAGCACACCAATGGGTCTTGACTCTTTATCTAATTTGCCAGTCTGTGTCTTTTAATTGGGGCATTTAGCCCATTGACATTTAAGGTTAATATTGTTATGAGTGAATTTGATCCTGTCATTATGATGCTAGCTGGTTATTTTGACCCATTAGTTGATGCAGTTTCTTCACAGTGTCGATGGTCTCTACAATTTGATATGTTTTTGCAGTGACTACTGCTGGTTTTTCCTTTCCATGTTTAGTGTTTCCTTCAGGAGCTCTTATAAAACAGGCCTGGTGGTGACAAAATTTCTCAGCATTTGTTTCTCTGTAAAAGATTTTATTTTTCCTTCGCTTATGAAGCTTATTTTGACTGAATATGAAATTCTTGGTTGAAAATTATTTTAAGAATGCTGAATATTGGCCCACCCTCTCTTCTGGCTCGTAGGGTTTCTGCAGAGAGATCTGCTGTTAGTCTGATGAGATTCCCTTTGTAGGTAACCTGACCTTTCTCTCTGGCTGCCCTTAACATTTTTTCCTTCATTTCAACCTTGGTGAATCTGAAGACTATGTGTCTTGGGGTTGCTCTTCTCGAGGAGTATCTTTGTGGTATTCTCTGTACTTCCTGAATTTGAATGTTGACCTGTCTTGCTAAGTTGGGGAAGTTCTCCTGGATAATATCCTGAAGAGTGTTTTCCAACTTGATTCTACTCTCCCCATCACTTTCAGGTACACCTATCAAATGTAGGTTTGGTCTTTTCACATAGTCCCATATTTCTTGGAGGCTTTGTTCATTTCTTTTCATTCTTTTTTCTCTAATCTTGTTTTCTCACTTTATTTCATTAATTTGATCTTCTATCTCTGATATCCTTCTTTCTGCTTGATTGATTCGGCTATTGATACTTGTGTATGCTTCAGAAAGTTTTCATGCTGTGTTTTTCAGCTCCTTCAGGTCATTTATGTTCTTCTTTAAATTGGTTATTCTAGTTAGCAGTTCCTGAAACCTGTTTTCAAGGATCCTAGCTTCCTTGCATTGGGTTAGGACATGCTCCTTTAGCTTGAAGGAGTTTGTTATTACCCACCTTCTGAAGCCTACTTCTGTCAATTCATAAAACTCTTTCTCCATCCAGTTTTGTTCTCTTGCTGGAGAGGAGTTGTGATCCTTTGATGAGAAGAGGCTTTCTGGTTTTTGAAATTTTAAGCCTTTTTGCACTGGTTTTTCCTCGTCTTCATGGATTTATCTATCTTTGATCTTTGATATTGGTAACCTTCAGACAGGTTTTCTGTGTGTATGTCCTTTTAGTTGATGGTGATGTTATTGTCTTCTGTTTGTTAGTTTTCCTTCTAACAGTCAGGCCCCTCTGTGGTAAGTCTACTGGAGTTTGCTGGAGGTCCACTCCACACCCTGTTTGCCTGGGTATCACCAGTGGAGGCTGCAGAACAGCAAAGATTGCTGCCTGTTCCTTCCTCTGGAAGCTTTGTCCCAGAGGGGCACCTGCCAGATGCCAGCCAGAGCTCTCCTGTATGGGATGTCTGTCAACCCCTGCTGGGAGGTGTCTCCCAATCAGGAGGCATGGGGGTCAGGGACCCACTTGAGGAGGTAGTCTGTCCCTTATCAGAGCTCAAGCACTGTACTGAGAGATCTGTTGCTCTCTTCAGAGCCAGCAGGCAGGGAATTAAAAGTCTGCTGAAGCTGAGCCCTCAGCTGCCCCTTCCCCCAGGTGCTCTGTAGCAGGGACATGGGAGTTTTATCTATAAGCCCCTGAGTGGGGCTGCTGCCTTTCTTTCAGAGATACCCTGCCCAGAGAGGAGGAATCTAGAGAGGCAGTCTGGCTAAAGTGGATTGCCAAGCTGCTGTGGGCTCCACCCAGTTCAAACTCTCCGGTGGCTTTGTTTACACAGTGAGGGGAAAACCCCCTACTCGAGCCTCAGTAATGGTGGATGCCCCTCTCCCCACCAAGCTCAAGCATCTTAGGTCAACTTCAGACTGCTGTGCTGGCAGCGAGAATTTCAAGCCAGTACATCTTAGCTTGCTGGGCTCTGTGGGGGGTGGAATCTACTGTGCTAGACCACTTGACTCCCTGGCTTTGGCCCCCTTTTCAGAGGAGTGAACAGTTCTGTCTCGCTGGTGTTCCAGGCACCACTGGGGTAAAAAATGAAAAAATGTAAAAACTCCTGCAGCTAGCTTGGTGTTTGCCCAAACAGCCACCCAGTTTTGTGCTTGAAATCCAGGGCCCTGGTGGTTAGGCACCCAAGGGAATCTTATGGTTTGCGGGTTGCAAAGACCATGGAAAAACTGTAGTATCTGGGTTGGAGTTCACTGTTCCACACGGCAAAGTCCCTCAAGGCTTCCTTTGGCTAGGGGAGGGAGTTCCCCAACCCCTTGAGCTTCCTTGGTGAGGCAATGCCCCACCCTTCTTTGACTTGCTCTCCATGGGCTGCACCCACTGTCTAACCAGTCCCATTGAGATGAACCATGTATGTTAGTTGGAAATGCAGAAATCACAAACCTTCTGTGTTGATCTTGCTGGGAGCTGCAGATCAGAGCTGTTCCTATTTGGTCATCTTTCCAGCCACACCTACTTGTTCTCTTTGTTTATACATGAGTCCCTAGAAAATGTGTCACTATGGCTGATATAAGTATTTTCTACTCTCTGTAAATTTCAAACCTACCCCAGAACCTTTACAGTCAGTCAATAACCTTGTTTCCCAGTTCACTGAGAGGATGAAAGTCCTCCAATGTGAGCTTGACTTCACTAATATCCATGTTAAGATTTCTCTGAATCCACACTCCCAGTGCCCCTCCCAAAGTTAGTTTCTTATGTACTTTTAGAGTTTGGCGCCTACACTAGCACACTGTCCACAATCTCCTTCCATAAATGGTTCCTTGGTACATCTACAAATAGACACACAATCCTTTTGCTTGTATTTTAAAATTAGCTAAACAATCTGTAACCACACATAGAATCAGAATTACATGTCTGAAGTATATGAACTGGAAAAGGCCTTCTTAGAAGTCCTGCACTCTTATCTCCCCTTATAATGATGAATAATCTATGATATGCAAGGGGTTGTAAGTGACTGACTTAAGGCCACAGTTAACTAGCAGCAAGGCTGAGATCAGATCTCATAATGAGTGTCTATCATTCTATGACCTTTTTACTACTTTGTATGCCTCTTTAAATGACCAGGAAAAGAGAAGACATGCTTTCATTCTAAGTGTTGGTGATGAGAAAAAGCACTAAATACTGTCCATTACTTTTAGGGCTACTTTTCCCAAAATACATGCTTGCAGAAATCTTTGGCAGATAAATAATCACAATTTTCTCCACATTGCCAGCCCCAAATTAAGTGGATTCTAATATCCTGAAATAAAGTTTTGGATATGCTACTTAAGAACATTAAATACATAAAGGCCTATTAAAAAGCACAATTTTCCCACCAATAAAACTGACAGCAAATTTACACATTTTCTGTTCAAGCTCTTATAATCTATTCTAGAAGCAGAAAGACCTAAGACATTTCTTCAGAAGTCCTCAAGTAACTTATGTGATACTATAAAAGTTCTGGAAAGTAATCTGATCTCCAATAAAGGTCAATATTAATGAGACAGCAACATATAAGCACTTTAGTTTCCTGTCAGAGTTTTTGCCTTGTTTTTCAATTCTTCTTGCTTCCACCAGTAGGAGAGAAATACTATCCTAAGGTTTCATACAGCCTGGAAGAAAAATACAGAAAACTTTGGATAGAGCCTAATATAATTGCAGATATGCTTTCATAAAATAAGACAGTGTATATACATATAACATTAAAATATTCATAAAGCTGTCATTAGCTCAAAGTCATTTATGTAAATTATTAACATGAAAAAGGCAACCTCAAATTTCACCAAACCTCTATGCAGTAGTAGTATCATTTTAAAATTATAAAGTAGAAAATTCCAAGAAGTTAATGGGCTCACTCTAAGCAAAGAAGGTGGGGATTACAGTTTGTTATTTGTTGCTATCAATAAGACTGACCTTAAAGACTATAGCTGATAGAACTAGATAACTATTCCCACGGTTCTACAAAGGAACTATCTATAATAAAGAAGTGAAAGCTGAAGGAAAGCAATGGAGATGTATTTAGGTTGACTGTTTCTAAAGATAACTTTCAGCAACCTAATATTATTTCATATCATTTCCCACTTTAATATAATAAGACAAGTGTTTTTCTTTCATATCTATTAAAGGTGATCCAAAAAGAAATATTAGATTACCATATGCTGACCTTATCAGGACAAGCAAATCAATATGTGGTGATTATGTTTTAGGTCTAGAAATATAAAGTACTTTATAGTTAAAACAATATCTACAAGGTCTTGCAAAAGAGAAGGGAAAGGATGTGTGACATAATTAAATAAATAAAACAACTATATCAAATACTCAATAATCTTACATTTTTGGAATTTTCTACTGCTTTTTTTTTAACTTTTTCAACTTTTGCCTAGTCCCCAAAAAATCTATTAAGATTGAACAAAAGTAATAATTAGAAATTATCAGATCCCTCAAGCATAAGGTGGCTTCCAGCCTCTAATTCTATGCAGATTATTACTTTCATTGGGCTGGGCATGGTGACTCATGCCTGTAATCATAGCACTTTGGGAGGCTGAGGCAGGTAGATCATGAGCTCAGGAGCTCAAGGCCAGCCTGGCCAATATGGTAAAATCCAGTCTCTACTAAAACTATAAAAATTAGCTGGGCGTGGTGGCACACACCTGTAATCTCAGCTACTTGGGAGGTTGAGGCAGGAGAATCGCTGGAACCGAGTTTGCAGTGACCCTAGTTTTCACCACTGCACTCCAGCCTGGGCTACAGACCGAGACTCTGTCAAAAAAATACTTTAAAAATACAGAGCATGGCGCGGAGTAAGATGGCTGAATAGGAACAGCTCCAGTCTCCAACTCCCAGCGCGAGTGACACAGGAGACAGGTGATTTCTGAATTTTCAACTGAGGTACTGGGTTCATCTCACAAGGGAGTGTGGGACAATTGGTGCTGGTCAGCTGCTACAGCCCGTCCAGCGAGAGCTGAAGCAGGGCAAGGCATCGCCTCACCTGGGAAGCGCAAGGGAGAAAGGAATCCCTTTTCCTAGCCAGGAAAACTGAGACACACAAAACCTGGAAAATTGGGTAACTCCCACCCCAATACTGTGCTTTACCAAGGATCTTAGCAAACGGGCACACCAGGAGATTATATCCCACACCTGGCCTGGAGGGTCCCACTCCCACAGAGCCTCCCTCATTGCTAGCACAGCAGTCTGCAATCTACCGGCAAGGCAGCAGCGAGGCTGGGGGAGGGGTGCCCACCATTGCTGAGGCTTAAGTAGGCAAACAAAGCAGCTGGGAAGCTCGAACTGGGTGGAGCTCACAGCAGCTCACACAGCAGCTCAAGGAGGCCTGCCTGTCTCTGTAGACTCCACCTCTGGGGACAAGGCACAGCTAAACAACAACAACAAAAAAGCAGCTGAAACGTCTGCAGATGCAAACGACTCTGTCTGACAGCTTTGAAGAGAGCAGTGGATCTCCCAACATGGAAGTTGAGATCTGAGAACAGACAGACTGCCTGCTCAAGTGGGTCCCTGACCCCTGAGTAGCCTAACTGGGAGACATCTCCTACTAGGGGCAGACCAACACCCCACATCTCACACGGTGGAGTACACCCCTGAGAGGAAGCTTCCAAAGCAAGAATCAGACAGGTACACTCGCTGTTCAGCAATATTCTATCTTCTGCAGCCTCTGCTGCTGATACCCAGGCAAACAGGGTCTGGAGTGGACCTCAAGCAATCTCCAACAGACCTACAGCTGAGGGTCCTGACTGTTAGAAGGAAAACTAACAAACAGGAAGGACACCCACACCAAAACCCCATCAGTACGTCACCATCATCAAAGACCAGAGGCAGATAAAACCACAAAGATGGGGAAAAAGCAGGGCAGAAAAGCTGGAAATTCAAAAAATAAGAGCGCATCTCCCCTGCAAAGGAACGCAGCAAATCGCCAGCAACGGATCAAAGCTGGATGGAGAATGACTTTGACGAGATGAGAGAAGAAGCGTCCAGTCCATCAAATTTCTCAGAGCCAAAGGAGGAATTACGTACCCAGAGCAAAGAAACTAAAAATCTTGAAAAAAGAGTGGAAGAATTGATAACTAGAATAATTAATGCAGAGAAGGCCATAAACGAACTGACAGAGATGAAAACCATGACACGAGAAATACGTGACAAATGCACAAGCTTCAGTAACTGACTCGATCAACTGGAAGAAAGAGTATCAGCAATTGAGGATCAAATAAATGAAATGAAGCAAGAAGAGAAATCTAAAGAAAAAAGGAGAAAAAGAAACGAACAAAGCCTGCAAGAAGTATGGGATTATGTAAAAAGACCAAATTACGTCCGATTGGGGTGCCTGAAAGTGAGGGGGAAAATGGAACCAAGTTGGAAAACATTCTTCAGTATATCATCCAGGAGAACTTCCCCAACCTAGTAGGGCCGGCCATCATTCAAATTCAGGAAATACAGAGAATGCTACAAAGATACTCCTCGAGAAGAGCAACTCCAAGACACATAATTGCCAGATTCACCAAAGTTGAAATGAAGGAAAAAATCTTAAGGGCAGCCAGAGAGAAATGACGGGTTACCCACAAAGGGAAGCCCATCAGACTAACAGCAGATCTCTCAGCAGAAACTCTACAAACCAGAGAGAGTGGGGGCCAATATTCAACATTCTTAAAGAAAAGAATTTTAAACCCAGAATTTCATATCCAGCCAAACTGAGTTTCATAAGTGAAGGAGAAATAAAATCCTTTACAGATAAGCAAATGCTTAGAGATTTTGTCACCACCAGGCCTGCCTTACAAGAGACCCTGAAGGAAGCACTAAACATGGAAAGGAACAACCGGTCCCAGCCATTGCAAAAACATGCCAAAATGTAAAGACCATTGAGGCTAGGAAGAAACTGCATCAACTAACGAGCAAAATAACCAGTTAATATCATAATGGCAGGATCAAGTTCACACATAACAATATTAACCTTAAATGTAAATGGACTAAATGCTCCAATTAAAAGACACAGACTGGCAAACTGGATAAAGAGTCAAGACCCATCAGTTTGCTGTATTCAGGAGACCCATCTCACATGCAGAGACATACATAGGCTCAAAATAAAGGGATGGAGGAAGATCTACCAAGCAAATGGAGAACAAAAAAAAGCAGGGGTTGCAATACTAGTCTCTGATAAAACAGACTTTAAACCATTAAAGATCAAAAGAGACAAAGAAGTCCATTACATAATAGTAAAGGGATCAATTCAACAGGAAGAGCTAACTATCCTAAATATATATGCACCCAACACAGGAGCACCCAGATTCATAAAGCAAGTCCTTAGAGACTTACAAAGAGACTTAGACTCCCATAAAATAATAATGGGAGACTTCAACATCCCACTGTCAACATTAGACAGATCAATGAGATAGAAAGTTAAGAAGGATATCCAGGAATTGAACTCATCTCTGCAGCAAGCAGACCTAATAGACATCTATAGAACTCTCCACCCCAAATCAACAGAATATACATTCTACTCAGCACCACATCACACTTATTCCAAAATTGACCACATAATTGGAAGTAAAGCACTCCTCAGCAAATGTACAAGAACAGAAATTATAACAAACTGTCTCTCAGACCACAGTGCAATCAAACTAGAACTCAGGACTAAGAAACTCAATCAAAACCGCTCAACTACATGGAAACTGAACAACCTGCTCCTGAATGACTATGGGTACATAACGAAATGAAGGTAGAAATAAAGATGTTCTTTGAAACCAATGAGAACAAAGATACAACATAACAGAATCTCTGGGACACATTGAAAGCAGTGTGTAGAGGGAAATTTATAGAACTAAATGTCCACAAGAGAAAGCTGGAAAGATCTAAAATTGACACCCTAACATCACAATTAAAAGAACTAGAGAAGCAAGAGCAAACACATTCAAAAGCTAGCAGAAGGCAAGAAATAACTAAGATCAGAGCAAAACTGAAGGAGATAGAGACACAAAAAACCCTCCAAAAATCAATGAATCCAAGAGTTGGTTTTCTGAAAAGATCAACAAAATTGATAGACCACTAGCAAGACTAATAAAGAAGAAAAGAGAGAAGAATAAAATAGATGCAATAAAAAATGATAAAGGGGATATCACCATTGACCCCACAGAAATACAAACTACCATCAGAGAATACTATAAACACCTCTACGCAAATAAACTAGAAAATCTAGAAGAAATGGATAATTTCCTGGACACTTACGCTCTCCCAAGACTAAACCAGGAAGAAGCTGAATTCCTGAATAGACCAAAGGCAGGCTCTGAAATTGAGGCAATAATTAATAGCCTACCAACCAAAAAAAGTCCAGGACCAGATGGATTCACAGCTGAATTCTACCAGAGGTACAAGGAGGATCTGGTACCATGCCTTCTGAAACTATTCCAATCAATAGAAAAAGAAGGAATCCT
The DNA here is from genome assembly GCF_047675955.1 of Chlorocebus sabaeus. Taxonomy (NCBI): domain Eukaryota; kingdom Metazoa; phylum Chordata; class Mammalia; order Primates; family Cercopithecidae; genus Chlorocebus; species Chlorocebus sabaeus. Next base: position 37,551,396 of record NC_132933.1, read on the forward strand.
TCCCTAACTCATTTTATGAGGCCAACATCATTCTGATACCAAAGTCTGGCAGAGACACAACAAAAAAAGAGAATTTCAGACCAATATTCCTGATGAACATCGATGCAAAAATCCTCAATAAAATACTGGCAAACCGGATCCAGCAGCACATCAAAAAGCTTATCCACCATGATCAAGTGGGCTTCAACCCTGGGATGCAAGGCTGGTTCAACATACGCAAATCAATAAATGTAATCCAGCATATAAACAGAACCAAAGACAAAAACCACATGATTCTCTCAATAGATGCAGAAAAGGCCTTTGACAAAATTCAACAGCCCTTCATGCTAAAAACGCTCAATAAATTCGGTATTGATGGAACGTATCTCAAAATCATAAGAGCTATTTATGACAAACCCACAGCCAATATCATACTGAATGGGCAAAAACTGGAAATATTCCCTTTGAAAACTGGCACAAGACAGGGATGCCCTCTCTCACCACTCCTATTCAACATAGTGTTGGAAGTTCTGGCTAGGGCAATCAGGCAAGAGAAAGAAATCAAGGGTATTCAGTTAGGAAAAGAAGAAGTCAAATTGTCCCTCTTTGCAGATGACATGATTGTATATTTAGAAAACCCCATTGTCTCAGCCCAAAATCTCTTTAAGCTGATTAGAAACTTCAGCAAAGTGTCAGGATACAAAATAAATGTGCAAAAATCACAAGCATTCTTATACACCAGTAACAGACAAACAGAAAGCCAAATCAGGAATGAACTTCCATTCACAGTCGCTTCAAAGAGAATAAAATACCTAGGAATCCAACTTACAAGGGATGTAAAGGACCTCTTCAAGGAGAACTACAAACCACTGCTCAGTGAAATAAAAGAGGACACAAACAAATGGAAGAACATACCATGCTCATGTCTAGGAAGAATCAATATCGTGAAAATGGCCATATTGCCCAAGGTAATTTATAGATTCAATGTCATCCCCATCAAGCTACCAATGAATTTCTTCACAGAATTGGAAAAAACTGCTTTAAAGTTCTTATGGAACCAAAAAAGAGCCCGCATTGCCAAGACAATCCTAAGTCAAAAGAACAAAGCTGGAGGCATCACGCTACCTGACTTCAAACTATATTACAAGGCTACAGTAACCAAAACAGCATGGTACTGGTACCAAAACAGAGATATAGACCAATGGAACAGAACAGAGTCCTCAGAAATAATACCACACATCTACAGCCATCTGATCTTTGACAAACCTGAGAAAAACAAGAAATGGGGAAAGGATTCCCTATTTAATAAATGGTACTGGGAAAATTGGCTAGCCATAAGTAAAAAGCTGAAACTGGATCCTTTCCTTACTCCTTATACAAAAATTAATTCAAGATGGATTAGAGACTTAAGTGTTAGACCTAATACCATAAAAACCCTAGAATAAAACCTAGGTAATACCATTCAGGACATAGGCATGGGCAAGGACTTCATGTCTAAAACACCAAAAGCAACGGCAACAAAAGCCAAAATTGACAAATGGGATCTCATTAAACTAAAGAGCTTCTGCACAGCAAAGGAAACTACCATCAGAGTGAACAGGCAACCTACAGAATGGGAGAAAATTTTTGCAATCTACTCATCTGACAAAGGGCTAATATCCAGAACCTACAAAGAACTCAATCAAATTTACAAGAAAAAAACAAACAACTCCATCAAAAAGTGGGCAAAGCATATGAACAGACACTTCTCAAAAGAAGACATTCATACAGCCAACAGACACATGAAAAAATGCTCATCATTACTGGCCATCAGAGAAATGCAAATCAAAACCACAATGAGATACCATCTCACACCAGTTAGAATGGCAATCATTAAAAAGTCAGGAAACAACAGGTGCTGGAGAGGATGTGGAGAAATAGGAACACGTTTACACTGTTGGTGGGATTGTAAACTAGTTCAACCATTATGGAAAACAGTATGGTGATTCCTCAAGGATCTAGAACTAGATGTACCATATGACCCAGCCATCCCATTACTGGGGATATACCCAAAGGATTATAAGTCATGCTGCTATAAAGACACATGCACACGTATGTTTATTGCGGCACTATTCACAATAGGAAAGACTTGGAATCAACCCAAATGTCCATCAGTGACAGACTGGATTAAGAAAATGTGGCACATATATACCATGGAATACTATGCAGCCATAAAAAAGAATGAGTTTATGTCCTTTGTAGGGACATGGATGCAGCTGGAAACCATCATTCTCAGCAAACTATCACAAGAACAGAAAACCAAACACCGCATGTTCTCACTCATAGGTCGGAACTGAACAATGAGATCGCTTGGACTCGGGAATGGGAACATCACACACCGGGGCCTATCATGGGGACGGGGGAGTGGGGAGGGATTGCATTGGGAGTTATACCTGATGTAAATGACGAGTTGATGGGTGCTGATGAGTTGATGGGTGCAGCACAGCAACATGGCACAAGTATACATATGTAACAAACCTGCATGTTATGCACATGTACCCTAGAACTTAAAGTATAATAATAAAAAAAAATACAGAGCATGTAATTTACCATTTTTCATGTTAAAAACTTTTATCAATTGCATTAAGAGCAACTGAGTTACACCATACATAAATCATTATCTACCACATGTTCTTTCCTTAGCTAACTTACTGTTTTCAATGCTGGGCTTATCAGGGCCCATAACCAAGTACACATTAATATATTTGACCACATTCCCATGATTTTTAAAAGGATTTGAAATATTTTCAACTTTTATGGTTATATAATTTTTAAATTTTCTTTCATGACTTATTATGCGTAGAGGTGTGCCAAAGACCCCATTTAAAAACAATTGCAACTCAAAATTACTCTAAAACCAAAAGCTGCAAGAAAATAATACGTAAGAAGACTCTTTAATTCTGGTTTTCTAGTAAAATATTTTATTTAAGTAACATTGGATCTGGAGTGGGAAGTACAAATACATAGTAAAGGAAATTCTCAGGAACATTCAAATACTCCAAGTGCATGCTTTTAAAACACATATGTAATTGTCTGAATACTAAATTACTCCTAGTTAAGCACAACATAAATAACTAAAAAATTCTCTTCGGAGCAACAACGTAGGTCTCATTATTGTTCATACAAAGGGATTTGTAACTTTAGATTGTGATGAATATGTCTGCTCTCTTCATTGTGCTGATACTTTCACAACTGTCACAAACAGCAATATTTATCAAATCATACACTTTAAGGGCAGACTATCATCTGTGAATTATACCTGTACTACCACAGCTTAAAAAAAGGAAAACCTGTATGACTAGGACAAAGCAACTAAGGAGAAAAATAGTAAGTGATGAGGGCAGAGTAGCAAGATCTTGTTGACTGCTGACTATGACTGGTCATTGTTTTCGTTCAAATTTAAAGGAAAAACATTGGAGATTATTTGGCAGATCTGATATAATTTGATGAAAGACTGGAATCAAAAATGTGTGAAACTGGAAGAGACACTGAGCTCTTCAAGTCTGGGTGCTCTCTAGAGAGAGTGCCATAGGTTTCCTTGAAGTTCCTGAATTTTTTTTTTTTTTTTTGAATGTGCATGTATTTTTAAAAATAAAATGTCCAGGCTGGGAGTGGTGGCTCACGCCTGCAATCCCAGTGCTTTGGGAGGCCGAGGTGGGTGGATCACCTGAGGTCAGGAGTTTGAGAAGAGACTGGTCAACATGGTGAAACCCAGTCTCTGCTAAAAATACAAAAATTAGCCAGGCACGGTGGTTTGTGCCTGTAATCCCAGCTACTTGGGAGGCTGATGCAGGAGAATCACTTGAAACCAGGAGGTAGAGGTTGCAGTGAGCTGAGATCACGCCATTGCACTCCAGCCGGGTGACAGAGCAAGACTTTGTCTCAAAAATAAATAAATAAATAAATAAAATAAAATTTCCACACCATTCACCAGCTTCCCAAAAAGGTCCTTAATCATAATATTTTAAGAACCATTTATTTATTTGACCCTTATTTTAGTTGAGGAAATTCAAATCTGGAGCAGTAAAATGATCTGGTCAAAATCAGAGATGACAAGTTAATGAGTCATAATGAGTTTGTGATGCTGACTATCCTCTTTTACCTAGTCCCATTATCTTTCTCTGCCCCAATACTTTTGGTTAACAGAACATAATCACAAGGACACAGCACAGGAAGCTGTCTGTTGAACCCTGAACTAGCCAGTTCAGGTCACTGGGAGACTGTGTGTGCTATGTGATCCATAAGAGATTAGAAGCCAATAGAAAGACTGGGAAGCAGTCCCTTATGACTCCCTGATCAAATTTTTTATAACGTTTTAAATCAACTACGGTGTGTATTACTAAAATCACAAAAGAACAATACATCATAAATAATATTCACCTATGAATGTCACTGTGAGCCTGCCCTATGTTATGGAGGAAAGAATGTTATGCAGCTGGTATTTGATAGTGGTAGTTTTCTTCCTTAAAAGGCACCACAAATTAGTCCATGCCAAATCCTTTCCAACAACGGTTTCAGTAAAGTCAACTGCTTAACTACAAGGCCACATAGCAGAGTACACTTCACATGGGAAGGCTCACAGCGCCTTCAGAGATTCCATTGTAAGATGCTAGAGGGTCCTTTTCTCAGTAATCCAAGGAGACAAACAGGGTCACCTCAAATTCTTTCCCAGCTCTAAGGTTTATAGAAATATCAGGCTATTCTGATAGCCTTGCAAGGTGCCAGGTTACTGAAATAACCCTGCCTATCTTTGCTCAATGTTGAGCACTGAGAATGTAACTATGATGCAGGTCAAAGCCTAATGAACACAGTTTCTACCAAATCTCCATGATACCAGTAAAAACTAGGTGAAAACATTGTAGAAAGTCATGCTTCTAAATACCAAGGCGTTCTGTTCTAGTTAAATAGTGACCTTTTCTGGGTCTTTGAGTCTAAACTGAGTTCAGCAATATTGGAATTTACCAAATAGGTTATTTTCAATCACACAAGGGAAATGCTCATGATCATCATAATTAACTCTAGCCATGGGCTATACATGGACACAGTGCCTAACCAGATATTAAGAGAGGAAGTTCAGTGAGATACTTACATTTAAAAATAAGCCTATTGTACAGAATAGGGTAAAACACAATCAAAGTACAATTGATAATTGAGTTACATGCCTATCTGATGTGGTAAATCAGTGTATGATCTTAATCTGTGCTTGAAGTCTGGGTCCACACCCACAGGGCCACACCAACTGTAAATCACACTCTTCTATTTTCTTACAATACTGTAACCTGAGAAGAAAAGAAAGTGTTGTTGAATTCCTTAGCCATAGATACAAACCGATTTTCCTAAGAATTCAGCATAAAAAAAGAAAACCCAGTCTGTTTAACTGTTTAAAAATACAGCAAGAACAACAATTTTAAAAACCCTTCAAGCCATTATACACTCTTAGGAGAAATAAGCCTAAGCCTGAAGATGGCCTGAACTTTATAGGGAAAAACAAATTGTGATGTAATCAACTATGGCCAATTAGTGACTTCACATAGTAATGTGCTGGAATTCAGGCTTGTGGTCAACAATACTGATCCACATTTTCTGCTTACTTAAGCTATTGTCTCTGAATTTAATGAAATATTAATAAATAGCTTGTTAGCTTTACATCTTGGGATACAGAAATGTTCTCCCACTTGTAGCTTTTTGATTCCAGTGATGGTTGAGTATCTTGACATTGGGTGTGAAGTAACAGTTTGAAATTCATACAGCACTGCTACTCAAGTAGCTACAAATGCCTTGCAAAACTGGCCTGAACCACTTGAGAGGTTATTGCAAGGACCTGTTTATACATATTACCAAAAGATCTATTTTATAGAAGCATACACAGTTACTATGCATAGCTACACCCTGAATTTGTTCTAAGCATCAAAAGTCTGAAACCATGTACTAATTGTGTGAACCTTGAAGGTAACTGTGGCCTTAATGCTGACCAATTCACACTACCAAACAACAATGCAGCAATGCAGCACCCCTTGCATCAAAATTGGGGAAACATTACTGTTTGTCGGTGATGAATACATTGACAGGGAAAAATCCATGGGAAGCTCAGGATACTCTATCTCATTGCAACCCCCATCCCCAGATATCCACTGAGCGCTCTCATCTCCTCCCTCAGATCTTTTCTCCCATGTCTCCTTCTTAGCGAGACCTTAGCTACACAATCTACCCAGAGGTGAAAATCCCACACCCACCCCACAGTGTTCCCCTTCCCTGCTCAGTTTGCTGTGCAGCACATATGACTATTATGATACATACATATCTTATTGATCCTGTTTTATCAGTCTCCTCTACTAGAATGTGAACTCTAAGTGAATAGGAACTTTTTTGTGTTTATTTCATGGCTGTACTTGTAGCATTAAGAACATGATCAGCATATACTAGGTGTTCAACAAATGTTTGCTGAAGGAATTAACAAAAGTCACCTTTGTTCAACAATTCTAATCTTTGTGTCATTCCCAGAGGTGACCTTGTCATCAATAGAGGGAACTTCTTTCAGAATTTCCTTCCACATGTTATATTCTGATATAAAGGTCCATTAAAAATTGATACTTTGTACCTCCATTAAAATGTTGAATATTTTGACAATACTTAAAACAAAAATGATGTTTTTCCAATTCTACCTTGAAATGCAAGCAATTATAGTTCTGTAAACGTGACCATAACCAACTCTTATTTTTGGTATTTTTACTCATATTTCTTAATACACTCAAATTCTGATTTGGTTGCTCTTGTTTACTCTTTATCATGATCATTTTCAAACAAAGATGATAGAACAATGCATAAAAAATTCCATGTACTCAGCAACCAGTTTAACAATAATCAACATTTACAAATTATGTTTTATTTGCACTTTTACTGAAATATCTCAAAGTATATTTCAACTATTGTATGACTTAATATATGAATCCTAACAAGCTATTCAGTCCATGCAGTTTACAATAATATGCACTCTAACCAATAAGGATTTTAGGAAAAAATAACCAAAATGTCATCCTTGCCTCTAAGAAAAATTAGAATTATTCTCTAATGGCACACAAAATATCCATGTTCAATTTCCCTGATTGACCTAAACATAACTCTTAACTTGTACTTGTTCTACTTAGGATCAAAAGAAGTATTACACGTGACTTTTTAAAAATATTTTAACATTCCTTTATTGATGGAAATGCAGGTCATTCCATTTTGTTATTTGTGTTCTGGTTGTGTTGAGATCTTCTTTATTTCCTTTCTGTCTTCCTTTAGTGAAGTGATTTTCTCTGGTGATATGGTTTAGTTTCTTGCTTTTTATTTTTGGGTATCCATTATATGTTTTTTGATTTGAGGTTACTATGAGGTTTGCAAATACTATCTTATAACCCATTTTAAGCTTTTAACAACTTAACACTGTTTGCATAAAGAAACAAACAAAAATAAAACTAACAGAAACTCTACACCTTATCTCCATCCCCTTGCTTTTTCACTTTTTTGTTGTTTCTATTTTATTGTACTGATTATGTCTTAGACATATTGGACCTCCATTATATGTTGTTTGTGTCTTTTCTCTTGCTGTTTTAGGATCCTTTCTTTATCCTTGAATTTCAGGAGCCAGACTATTAAATGCTTTGAGGCGACCTTTGAATTAAATCTGGTTGGTGTTCTATAACCTTCTTGTACTTGAATGTTGATATCTTTCCATAGGCTTGGGAAGTTCTCTGTTATTATCCCTTTATAAGAACTTTCTACCCCTATTAATTTCTACCTCCTCTTTAAAGCCAATAACTCTTAGATTTGCATTTTTGAGGCTATTTTCTAGATCCCGTAGGCATGCTTTATTTTGTTTAATTTTTTCTTTTGTCTCCTCTATTTTTAAGTAGCCTATCTTCAAGCTCACTAATACTTTCTTCTGTTTGATCAATTCTGCTGTAAAAAAAAACTCTGATGCATTCTTTAGTATGTCAATTGCATTTTTCAGCTCCAGAATTTCTGCTTTATTCTTTATAATTGTTTTAATCTCTTTGTTAAATTTATCTGATAGAACTTTAAATTTCTTCTCTGTTATCTTGAATCTTTTTTGAGTTTCCTCAACACAGCTCTTTTGAATTCTCTATCTGAAAGGCCATATATCTCTGTTTTTCCAGGATTGGTCCCTGGTGTCCGGTTTTGTTCATTGGATGAGGTTAGGTTTTCCGAGATTGTCTTGATACTCATAGATGTCTGTCTGTGTCTGGGCATAGAAGGGTTAGGTATTTATTGTCTTTACAGTCTGGTCTTGTTTGTACCTGTCCTTCTTGAGAAGGCTTTCCAGATATTCAAAAGGACTTGGGTGTTGTGATCTAAGCTGTGTCTGCTTTACAGGGCATCCCAAGCCCAGTAACGTTGTGGGTCTGATAGACTCATACAGGTACCACATTGATGGTTCTGGACAAGTTCTAACAGAATTCTCTGGATTACCAGGCAGAGACTCTTGTTCTTTTCCCTTACTTTCTCACAAACAAACAAAGTGTCTTTCTGTTCTGAGCCACCTGAAGCTGAGGGTGGAGTGACACAAGCACCCCTGCAGCCAACACCACTATGACTGCGCTGGATCAACCCTGAAGCCAGCACAATGCTGGGTTTTGCCCAAGGCCTACTGTAACCACTACCTGGCTACTGCCTATGTTCACACAAGGCCCTGGGGCTTTACAGTCAGTAGGTGGTGAGGCCAGCCAGGCCTATGTCTTTTCCTTCAGGGTGGTGAGTTACCCATGTCCCCCTGAGGGTCCAGAGTGCTATCAGGGAGCCAGGGACTAGAGTCAAAAACCTTAAAAGTCTACCTGGTGTTCTGTTGTGCTGCTGCAGCACTGGAACTCAAACTGCAAGTTGTGTTCCTTCCCACTCTTTCCACCCCTTTCCAAAAGCAGAGGAGCCTTACTCCATGGCCACTGCCACCACAGGTTTACATGAAGTACTGTCAGACTACCACCAATGTCCCCTTAAGGACCAAGTGATCTTGAGTCAGCTTGTAGTGAATGTTGCCTGGCCTGGGAGTCACCCTTCAGGGCAGTGGGCTCCCCTCTGATGCAGGGCAGATCCAAAAATGCCATCCAAAAGCCAAGTTCTGGAATCAGGGACTCCAAGAGCCCACTTGGTGCTCTACACTTCAGTGGCAAAGCTGGTACCTGTAGCTAGCAAGTCTCAGAGCCTCACTCAAGGCCCTCAACATAGTACCTAGGTATCTCTGCTGGTTGTTCAGGACCCAATGGCTCTTCAGTTAGCAGATGATGAATGCTACCAGGACTGGGTTCTTACCTTCAAAGCAGCAGGTTCCCTTCTGGCCCAGAGGATGTCTGGAAATGTCATCCTGGAACTAGGGCCTGGAAAGTGGGAGTCATTACTCTGACTGCTGCCCTATCCTGCTGTTGCTGAGCTGTTATCCAAGCTGTAAGACAGTGTCCTCCCTACTCTCCCATCTCCTCAAGTGGAAGGAAAGGGTCTCTGTTGGAGCCATGAGCTGTGCAGCCTGGTGTTAGTAGAGGGATGATGCCAGCACTCACTTAGCTGCCCAGGCTGCTGTGTCAGTAGGTCATGTGTCCCCCTAGACTACTGTCTCTGCTCCCAGTTCAGCACTAGGACTAATAAAAGTTGCAATACTTTTGGCCTAAACTGCCTTTCAAGGGCCCCAAGGCATTTTAGCCTGCATTGGAGATTCCCCTCTGGTGAAGGCTAATTTAAATACTCCCTATGTTAGGGTGGCAGGGAGCATCAGCTGCGTTTGGTCTGGTTTTCCTTTCTGACAGGACAGCACTGAGTTCAATGACTCACAATTGCTGCACTCTCCTTCTGCCAGCACACAGAAACACTCACTGCCAGGGGTTGGGGAAGGGGTGATGTGACAATTCAAAACTGTTTTTTTCTGCCTCTTCAGGGCCTCTTTCAGTGATACAAAGTTAAAACCAGGTCCTGTGAGTACTCACCTAATTTTTGGTTCTTATCACAGTGTTTTCCTTGTATAGATAGTTGTTAAATTGGTGTCCTTGCAAGGGGTGGGGACAATAGGTAGAACCTTCTATTCTGTTATCTTGTTCTGCCTTCTTCTACATAACACTGATTCAAATATTTATTCCTTTCCTTTCCTCTCTCTTTCTTTCTTTCTTTCCTTTTACCTTTTTTTTTTTTTTTTTTTTTTGAGACAGAGTTTTTCTCTTGTTGCCCACGCTGGAGTGCAATGGCATAATCTCAGCATCTCGGCTCACTGCAACCTCCACCTCCTGGGTTCAAGTGATTCTCCTGCCTCAGCCTCCTGAGTAGCTGGGATTACAGACACTCACTACGACATCTGGCTAATTTTTGGTATTTTTAGTAGAGATGGGGATTTGCCATGTTGGCCAGGCTGATCTCAAATGCCTGACCTCAGGTGCTCTGCGCACCTTGGCCTCCCAAAGTGCTGGGATTACAGGCGTGAGCCACCATGCCCAGCCTCCTATTTCTTCTTTAATCAATAACACCACCCTCCCTCTTTCCTTTGCTATTCCTTTGGTGAGAGACTGGTTTATAATTTGTCCTGTAGAATTATTCATTTTTTACATTTTACTGTATCCATCCCAATGCAAAGCCTATTCCTTTATAAGCAAAATATCTTGTAGTTAGATCTATGGATGTGGTTAGATTCAGGTACAATTTTTTTTGGCAGGAACATTCATAGTTGATGCTTTGTACTCTGATTGCATGATATCAGCATTCACATAATAAGTTTCTCATATGTTTGATGTAAAAGATCATATCAGTGAGTTGCAGCATTCTCACCTTGATTTACCCATGATATAAAATTTCCCACAAATCTTGTACCTAAATTTTATTAAATCTATGTGTTGGTTTACTTTTTATTATTGACATATTCACATACCGTGCAACTCACCATTTAAAAGTATACAAGTCATTGCTTTTTAGTATATTCACAAAATTATGTATACATTACCACAACAAATTTTCGAGAATTTTTCTAAACTGAAAGCTCTATTTCTATTAGCAGTCATTTCTTATTCTGCCTTCCCCAGCCCCTGGCAACTACTAATCCACTTCGTCTCTGTATAGATTTGCCTATTCTGGCCATTTCATATAAATGGAATCATGCAATATGCATTCTTGTCTGGTTTCTTTAATGTATTATAATATTTTCAAAGTTAAATCCATGTAGTATCATGTATCTGTGCTTCATTCCCTGTTATGGCTAAATAATAATCCATGGCATAGATATAGAACATTTGTTTAAACATTCACCGGTTCATAGGCATTTGGGTTGTTTCTCCTTTTGGGTTTTATGAATTATGCTGCCACAAATATTCATGCATAACTTTTGTTTAAATACCTATTTTCAGTTATCTTGGGTATATACTTAAGAGTGGAATTCCTGGATCACGTGGTAATTACATGTTTAACTTTTTGTGGAAGTGCCAAACTCCTTTCCATAATGTCTACATCATTTACTTTCCCACCAGCAATGTATGACAGTTTCAATTTCTCTACATCTTCATAACACTTGTTATTTTCAATTTTGTTTTTATTCCAGACATTCTAGTAAGTGTGAAGTGTATCTCCTCGTGATTTTGCTTTGTATTTGCCTAAATGAATGATATTGAGCATCCTTTATGGAGCTGCTTGCCCATTTGCATGAAGAGAGCAAAGGATTTGCAGCCTAGCATGTTTAGATTCATCCTGTGACACGCTGGTTCACCTTGGCAAAGCTTTAGCCTCTGTGGACCTTGGTTTCCTGGCACAATGAGTGCTTATTGAATCTGTGTCGGTTCAGATAATGTAGGCAGAAAAAAGGCTATGACTTGATTCTGTGTCCGGCGATGGCCATTCCTACATTAAATAAAAGAGGAGAAAAACAGGGAGGCATCCAGAGAGGTACAGCTGAGATTCATAGCCCAGTTCTTTTTCAGCTAATTCCACCTGGGAAGGAGAGGGAAGCTCTTTTCACTTTCCATTTTCTACAATGTGGAATTGTGACAGAGTCTTAACCCCTCCCTCAACTCTCTCCTAAACAGGTGAAGGCACTGTCTGACCAGAACAAAGTATCACCTGTGCCCATTTATTCTCCTCCCCCTACCTTCTGGTAATTCCCACCCACATCTGCCCAAACAGCAAGGGAATGAGTAAGAGAAAAGGTTTGGGAGTATCTGGCCAACAGGTGGTCTTGGGGTGGGGTGGGGATGGGGGACTGAGAGAGTGAAGGTCTGTTGGTGAGGAGCGAAATGGAGGCAGAAAATTCTGAGGAGTTGGAGGCGGTAAAAGTCCAGTTGCGCTGTCCTCAGGTTGGTGCAGAGGCCTTGGATTTCTTTTTAAAGTGTTTCTTTTAAGGTGGGTATAGTGGTGAGTGGACCTGGGCAGCGGTGACTTCAGTTCTCACTTGAAACACTTGTTTATTTGCAGGGAAAAAAAAATTCCTTAACAGTTTTCTTCAGAAATTTTTTTTTTAAGTCCATCAGCTCCTAAACCATTGAGTTTGTGAAACAAAAAAAAATAGTAAAAATCCATCAAAGACTATATTATGAATAGAAATTAAATGGGTCCACAAAAATATCTTCACAATCAATAGGTTGGCAACTGAATAGCCTGCATGCTTGCTTCCCATGGGTCTTGGGAGCTCACCAGACTATTATTTTAAAAGGATCTTTATTTGCATCCCTCCCTCCCACTTAAGAAATCAGGTGCTAGAAGGATGTACGCCCCACAAAAAGTCCTCTTCTCTGAGTGGTGTCATCACGGGTTATCCTCGTTTTTCTTTATACACTACAGGTGTCTTCATTCTGCGACTATTATTTTGCAAGAGAAAAGTGTTCCTTTTTATTCAAAAGGAGGAAGGTATCAGGGCACTGGTCAGACACGGGAAAGCTTCGAGTCGCTGTCACTCTTTCAGACATAGCATTTCATCACCCACCTAGGCAGCGTGTGCGCCAACCAGCAGCATCCCCTGGAAGGCCGCAGAAGCAGCACTGGGCCCCTAACAGTTCCAGACAAAAATCAGGGGGTGATAGGGCACCGGCAGTGTCTGGTCTTGGGAACCAGACATGTCACTCCCCACCAGCTGACCCTCATACTCTCAGCCCCACGCCCCCACCCCAAGACCACCTGCTGTCCAGATACTCCCAGACCTTTTCTCTTACTCATTCCCTCTCACCTGGGGAGGGAGCAATTGAGGCTTTTAATAACCTCAGGCAATATAATGATACAAACTGACCGTTTGAAAATATACATATTTAAATTTCTTTTACATCTAAATGTTTTGCGAATATTGAACTAGAGATATTCCATTTTATTGTTCTGTCTCAAACATCGTTTGCCCTCTAGCAACAAGGACCTTACTCTAAGGGAAACAAATAGATTCTACCGAGTAACTGGCCAAGATGAAAGATTTCCCATCTGACTTTCCCAAGCCCACCTCTCCCGACCCATCAAGTACCTGGTACTGGCGTAAGACGTCCCACTCCTCCCCTGGGCGGAGCCGACACCACACAACCCGGATTCCCAACACCTCCTCTTCCTCTGACCTTCAGCTCCCACCCGCTCCGAGGAAGAGGAGACACACAAGATGGAGGGAGGAATGGCAGCCTACCCTGTTGCAACGCCGAAGTCGCGCTGCCGCAGGGGGCGCATTGGGGTCCAGCCGCCCCACAGCGCAGATCACAGGTAGTCGGACCTTTCCCGCTGGCGCGCGGCCTCAGCCAGGTAGGTCTGCTTCCTTCGTCTTTCCTTTCTTTGCCTTTCCTTTCCCTGACGCTGGGGGAAGTAGGGCCGGGGTCTGTGCCGCAGGCGGCCTTTCTGGTGCAGAGGACCTTCCCCACCCTCCATCGTGTGAGCAGCCAGAGCCGGGCGCTCGACCTTGAGCAATGGTGGCTGCCTCACCACGGGCTCGGGCGTTTGGCTGATATCTGGGAGTCCCAGGGCCGAGTCGGGGCCGTGTGGGCGGGTCGGGGTCTTGCGTTTTGGAGCACTGAGGTTTTACCTCTGCCTGAGTTTTTAGTTCTGGCAAGTGTAGGAAGAGCCTCCTAGCAAAGTCCCTCTAGCCTTCCTCGTAGGTTGGCCTGGAAGCGTTTCTGTGGGGCCAAAGGGCGGGGCGCACAGGAGGAGAAAGGTGCGCCCACGGATTCCTTCGCCCCACTAAGGTGCTCCCCACCTACAAGGCTGGAGGAGGGTACTCGTGCTGTGTCGGTTTGGACTGAGTGATGGTTAAACTGCGTGGCCGCCGTGCGTGCTGACAAGTGCTGGGCTTGCCTGAATGTACCCCTAAAGAGGGGACATTTCCTCTGATGAAATTTTGATCTAAAAGCAATACAGCTCCGTTTTCACCTACGCATTTAAAGACATAGAAAGACAACCCCCAGATTTTCAGGGACTCCCTCACATTTTCATCTTTTTTCAGTTCTGTGAAATGGGAGGATCTGAAACGGCCATGATTATTAAGAAAAAGAAAGAATGAAGCTTCTTAAAGTATCAAAAATTACAAAAGATAGTGGTAATAATGCAAAATATAATCTCAACAAATTATATGTAGACAAAAAGAAGTTCAAAAGGAAAGAAGACAGTTGTGACAGTTATACTGGTTATTTCTAGGTGAAGATGTTAAGAGTGTTTGTGTGTTCGTTCTTGTGCTTTGTGTTTCTTGTTACTGATACTAAGGCAAAAGTTTGGCCTTATTTCCAAGATTAGAAAAACTGACCAAAGGTCTGTGGAGATTTGATTGCATAAGAGGCCGTTTCACATAAGGGACTGCACTGTGTTTTAAGTGGGATTATAACCATTTTAACAGTAAAGAAAACAAAGCAATTGCCACCAGAACATGTGGTTTTTACATTCCTTCTGAGATGGCATTGGGCTATCTGCATGTGTAGGACAAATTCTAGCAAGAAAATAGTGTGATGACTTGAGAACACTTGATAGGAGCCAGAACCAAGATGGGTCAGGAAATGGTAGGTAATACAGGTTCCTCAGAGGGGGACAGGTCATGGTTGGAAATTGATAATATGTGAAAAAATATACAACAGTGTAGTTTTTGTTTTGATTTCCTTTATGAGTCGCTAAAATATATTTTTGTATATTTTAAGATCCTTATTTTTTTTTTTTCTGTGGACTCTTAATGTCTATTTCTGTTGGGGTAAGGGGAATTGAACATGCACTGTTACACATTCTGAGACCTGGCTCTACAGAAAAGGATGTTCAGGGGACCCTTGGCATTCAGTGAGGCATGCATGTGGGTGCGCACGTGCACCCACACACAGTAGAAATACAGTGCTAGAGCCACACACACAAACACACAGTGTAGAAGCACAATGCTAGAGCCAGACACACACACAGTAGAAACACGGTGTTAGAGCCAAACACACAGATGGAACACAATTCTAGAGCCAGAGACAGGCAGGCAGACAGACACACACACGGAACACAATGCTAGAGCCAGACACACACACGGTAGAAACACAGCGCTAGAGCCACACACACATACACACACACACACACATACACACACACACACACACACACACACGGAACACAATGCTAGAGTCAGAGCTGCCAGGTTGTGGTCACTGACTGAAGGCAGACACCAGGCTGTCTAGTGGGGTCCTTGCAAGAGCTCGAGTCTCCCATTTTCTACGCTGATGGGAGATGTAGGAACTGTGGCAGTTCAGCTGCACAACACATCAGCATCTGGAAAACCTCATGCAAGCGGTCTTTGGCCCTGGCTGAGCCATGACTCTGTGTGCCTGGATTCCTGATTTATGCAGCTCAGGACTAGGCAGAGTGTGCAGGGATTTTTTCTTGGCCACCAGGATGATAGGCACATTCAATCAAAAGTGTCTGGGAGGTATCCCAGGCTGTTGGTTGTTTTGTGTCTCCATTTTCATTGATTTCAATTTTTTAAGTGTTTATTTATTGGCAACAGACTATTTTAAAAATGTTTTCCATAAGTTATTGGGGTACAGGTAGTATTTGGTTACATGGTAAGTTATTTAGTGGTGATTTGTGAGATTTTGGTACACCCATCGCCCAAGCAGTATATACTGCACCATATTTGTA
This sequence comes from Chlorocebus sabaeus, assembly GCF_047675955.1. Lineage (NCBI taxonomy): Eukaryota > Metazoa > Chordata > Mammalia > Primates > Cercopithecidae > Chlorocebus > Chlorocebus sabaeus. The sequence continues at coordinate 37,567,488 of NC_132933.1, forward strand.
GTCTTTTATTCCTCGCCCCACTCCCACTCTTCTGCACAAGTCCCCAAAGTCCACTATATCATTCTTACGCTTTTGTGTCCTCATAGCTTAGCACCCACATATCAGTGAAAATATGATGTTTGGTTTTCCATTCCTGAGTTACATCACTTAGAATAATAGTCTCTAATCTCATCCAGGTTACTGCAATTGCTGTTAATTCATTCCTTCTTATGGCTGCATAGTATTCCATCAAATATAACACAGTTTCTTTATCCACCTGTTGATTGATGGGCATTTAGGTTGGTTCCACGAATTTGCAATTGTGAATTGTGCTGCTATAAACGTGTGTGCAAGTATCATTTTCAAATAATGAGTTCTTTTCCTCTGGGTAGATACCCAGTAGCAGGATGGCTGGATCAAATGGTAATTCTATTTTTAGTTCTTTAAGAAATCTCCATACTGTTTTCCATAGTGGCTGTACTAGTTTACATTCTCACAAGCAGTGTAGAAATGTTCCTTGTTCACCGCATCCATGCCAACATCTACTGTTTTTTGATTTTGGCCATTCTTGCAGGAGTAAGTTGGTATTGCATTGTGATTTCGATTTACATTTCCCTGAGCATTAGTGATGTTGAACATTTTTTCATATGTTTGGCCATTTGTATATCTCTTAAGAATTGTCTATTCATGTCCTTAGCCGACTTTTTGATGGGATTGTTTTTTTCTTGCTGATTTGAGTTCATTGTAGTTTCTGGATATTAGTCCTTTGTCAGATGTATAGATTGTGAAGATTTTCTCTCACTCTGTGGGTTTTGTGTATAAGCTGCTGGCTGTTCCTTTTGCTGTGCAAAAGCTCTTTAGTTTAATTAGGTCCCAGCTATTTGTCTTTGTTTTTATTGCATTTGCTTTTGGGTTCTTGGTCATGAAATCCTTGCTTAAGCCAATGTCTAGAAGGGATTTTCCAATGTTATCTTCTAGAATTTTTATAGTTTCGGTCGTAGGTTTAAGTTCTTAATCCATCTTGAGTTGATTTTTGTATAAGGTGAGAGATGAGGATCCAGTTTCATTCCCCTACATGTGGCTAGCCAATTATCCCAGCACCATTTGTTGAAAAGTGTGTCCTTTCCCACTTTGTTTTTATTTGCTTTGTCGAAGATCAGTTGGCTGTAAGTATTCTGGTTTATTTCTGGGTTCTCTATTCTGTTCCATTGGTCTATGTGCCTATTTTTATACCAGTATCACGCTGTTTTGGTGACTATGTTCTCATAGTATAGTTTGAAATCAGGTAGTGTGATACCTCTAGATTTGTTCTTTTTGCTTAGTCTTGCTTTGGCTATGTGGGCTCTTTTTTTGTTCCATGTGCATTTTAGGATTGTTTTTTCTAATTCTGTGAAGAATGATGGTAGTGTTCTGGTGGAGATCGCGTTGAATTTGTAGATTGCTTTTGGTAGTATGGTCATTTTCACAATATTGATTCTACTCATCCATGAGCATGGTATGTGTTTCCATTTGTTTGTGTCATCTATAATTTCTTTAAGCAGTGTTTTGTAGTTTTCTTGTAGAAGTCTTTCTACTCCTTTGTTAGGTATATTCCTAAGGTTTTTGTTTTTGGTTTTTTGGTTTTCTGGGTTTTTTGTTTGTTTGTTTGTTTGTTTGTTTGTTTGCAGCTATTGTAAAAAGAGTTAAGTTCTTGATTTGTTTATCTGTTTGGTCACTGTTGTTGTATGGAAGAGCTACTGATTTCTGTACATTAATCTTGTATCCGGAAACTTTGCTGAATTCTTTTATCAGTTCTAGGAGCTTCCTAGAGGAGTCCTTAGGGTTTTCAAGGTAAACAATCATATCATCAGCAGTGACAGTTTGACTTCCTCTTTACCATTTTGGATGTCCTTTATTTCTTTCTCTTGTCTGATTGCTCTGGCTAGGACTTCCAGTACTATGTTGAAAAGGAGTGATGAGTGGCCATCCTTGTCTTGTTCCAGTTCCCAGAGGAAATGCTTTCAACTTTTCCCCATTCAGTATTATGTTGGCTGTGGGTTTGTCACAAATGGCTTTTATTACATTAAGGTGTGTCCCTTGTATACTGATTTTGCTGGGAGTTTTAATCGTAAAGGATGCTGGATTTTGTCAAATGGTTTTTCTGCATTTATTGAGATGATTTTGTGATTTTTGTTTTTAATTCTGTTTATGTGGTGTATCACATTTATTGACTTGCGTATGTTAAACCATCTCTGCATTCCTGGTATGAAACCCACTTGATCCAGGTGGATTATGTTTTTGATATGTTGTTGGATTTGGTTAGCTAGTATTTTGCTAAGGACTTTAAGCATCTATGTTCATCAAGGATATCAGTCTGTAGTTTTCTTTTTTGGTTGTGTCCTTTCCTAGTTTTGGTATTAGGGTGATGCTGGCTTCATAAAATGAATTAGGGAGGGTTCCTTCTTTATCTTGAGGAATAGTGTCAAAAGATTGGTGCCCATTCTTCTTTGAATGTCGGTAGAATTCTGCTGTGAATCTCTCTGGTCCTGGACTTTTTTTGTTGGTAATTTTTTAATTACCATTTCAATTTCGCTGCTTGTCATTGGTCTGTTCAGGGTATCTAATTCTTTCTGATTTAAGCTAAGAGAGTTGTATTTTTACAGGAATATATCGATTTCTTCTAGGTTTTCTGATTTATGTGCCTAAACGTGTTCATAGTAGCATTGAATGATCTTTTGTATTTCAGTGGTGTCAGTTGTAATAACTTCTGTTTTGTTTATGAATGAGGTTATTTGGATTTTCTGTCTTCTCTTGGTTAATCTTGCTAAGGTCTATCAATTTTATTTATCCTTTCAAAGAATCAGCTTTTTGTTTCATTGATTGTTGTATTTTTGTTGTTGTTGTTTCAATTTCATTTAGTTCTGCTCTGATCTGGGTTATTTCCTTTCTTTTGCTGAGTTTGGGTTTGGTTTGTTATTGTTTCTCGAGTTCCTTGAAGTGTGACCTTAGATTGTCTATTTGTGCTCTTTCAGACTTTTTGATGTAGGTGTTTATGGCTATGAACTTTCCTTTTAGCACAGCCTTTGCTGTATTCCAGAGGTTTTGATAGATTGTGTCATTATTGTCATTTAATTCAAAGAATTTTTAAATTTCCATCTTGATTTCATTTTTGACCCAATGCTTATTCAGGAGCAGGTTATGTAATTTCCATGTAATTGGATGGTTTTGAAGGTTTATTTTGAAGTTGATTTCCAGTTTTATTCCACTGTGATCTGAGAGAGTGCTTGATATAATCTCAATTTTTTAAAGTTTATTGAGGCTTGTTTTAAGGCCTATCATATGGCCTATCTTGGAGAAAGTTCAATGTGCTGTTGAATAAAATGTGTATTCTGTGGTTGTTGGAGAAAATGTTCTGTATGTAGCTGTTAAGTCTATTCGTTTCAAGGTATAGCTTAAATCCATTGTTTCTTTGTTGACTTTCTGTTTTGATGACCTGTCTAGTGCTGTCAGTGAAGTACTTATGTCCTCCACTATTATTGTATTGCTGTCTATCTCATTTCTTAGATCTATTAGTAATTGTTGTATAAATTTGGGAGCTCCAGTGTTAGGTGCATATATGTTTAGGATTGTGATATTTTCCTGTTCGACAAGGCCTTTTACCATTATATGCTGTCCCTCTTTGTCTCTTTTAACCGCTGTTGCTTTAAAGTTTGTTTTGCCTGATATAAGAATAGCTACCCTAGGTGGCTCAAGCCTGTAATCCCAGCACTTTGGGAGGCCGAGATGGGCGGATCACGAGGTCAGGAGATCGAGACCATCCTGGCTAACCCGGTGAAACCCCGTCTCTACTAAAAAATACAAAAAACTAGCTGGGCGAGGTGGCGGGCGCCTGTAGTCCCAGCTACTCGGGAGGCTGAGGCAGGAGAATGGCTAAACCCGGGAGGCGGAGCTTGCAGTGAGCTGAGATCCGGCCACTGCATTCCAGCCTGGGCAACAGAGCGAGACTCCGTCTCAAAAAAAAAAAAAAAAAAAAAGGAATAGCTACTCTTGCTCACTTTTGGTGTCCATTTGCATGAAATGCCTTTTTCCACCACTTTAAGTTTATGTGAGTCCTTACATGTTAGGTGGGTCTCCTGAAGGCAGCAGATGGTTGGTGAGTTCTTTCCATTCTGCAATTCTGTATCTTTTAAGTGGAGCATTTAGGCCATTTGCATTCAATGTTAGTATTGAAATGTGAGGTACCATTACTTTCATTGTGCTTTTTGCTGTCTGTGTACTTGGTGTTTTTTGTTTTTTGTTTTCGCTTTTTTTTTCTTTCACAGAAAAGTCAGAACTAAACTTTATTTCACATTGATAGAAACCATGAAAAACGTTTACATTTTCCCACATTACAGTACAACATTTCAATGGAATATTTCTTGCTATAAATAATATCTTGCTGATTTGTAGAACTGAAACAACAGTTTATGTTCTTCAAGGTAAAGAAAAATGACATAGTAAATGATTGTTTAAACTTGTATTTTTGTTTTATAGGTCCTGTGTGATTTATGCTTGAAAGAGATTCTGTTTTGATGTGTTTCCAGAATTTCTTTCAAGATTTAGAGCTCCTCTTAGCAGTTCTTGTAGTGGTGATTTGGTAATGGTGAGTGTTCTCAGCATTTGTTTGTCTGAAAACGACTGTATCTTTCCTTCATATATGCCTCATATATGATGTTTAGTTTTGCTGGATACAAAATGCTTGGCTGATAATTGTTTGTTTGAGTAGGCTGAAGATAGGGCCCCAATCCCTTCTAGTTTGTAAGGTTTCTGCTGAGAAATCTGCTGTTAATCTGATAGGTTTTCCTTGATAGGTTACCTGGTGCTTCTGTCTCACAGCTCTTAAGATTCTTTCCTTCATCTTAACTTTGAATAATTTGATGACAATGTGCCTAGGCAAAGATCTTTTTGTGATGAATTTCCCAGGTGTTTTTTGTGCTGCTTGTATTTGGATGTCTAGGTCTCTAGCAAGGCTGGGGAAGTTTTCCTCGATTATTCCCCAAGATATGTTTTCCAGGCTTTTAGAATTCTCTTCTTCCTCAGGTACACCAATTATTCTTAGGTTCAGTCATTTAACATAATCCCAGACTTCTTGGAGACTGTTTATATTTTATTATTCTTTTTACTTTGTCTTTGCTGGATTGGGTTAATTCGAGGACCTTGCCTTTGAGCTCTAAATTTCTTTCTTCTACTTGTTCAATTTATATTGCTGAGACTTTCCAGAGCATTTCACATTTCTAAAAGTGTGTCCAAAGTTTCCTGAATTTTTTATTGTTTTTTCTTTAAGCTATCTGTTTCCATGAACATTTCTCCTTTCACTTCTTGTATCATTTTTTGGATTTCCTTGCATTGGGCTTTGCCTTTCTCTGGTCCCTTCCTGATTAGCTTAATAACTAACCTCCTGAATTTTTTTCAAGTAAATCAGGGATTTTGTCTTGATTTGGATCCATTGCTGGGGAACTAGTGTGATTTTTGGGGTGGTGTTGAACAGCCTTGTTTTGTCATATTGCCAGGGTTGGTTTTCTGGTTTCTTCTCATTTGGGTAGCCTCTGTCAGAATGAAGGTCAAGGGCTGAAGGCTGTTGTTCAGATTCCTTGGTCCCACTGGGTGTTTCATTGATGTATTACTCTCCCCCTTCTCCTATGAATGTGGCTTCCTGTGAGCCAAACTGCAGTGATCATTTTCTCTCTTCTGGGTCTAGCCATCCAATGAGTCTACCCAGCTCCAGGCTGGTACTGGGGGTTGTCTGCACAGAGTCCTGTGATGTGAACTGTCTATGGGTCTTTCAGCCATGGATACCAGCACCTGTTCCAGTGGAGGTGGTGGAGGGTGCAAGGACCCCATGGGGGTCCTTAGCTTTGGTGGGTTAATGCTCTATTTTTGTGCTGGTTGACCTCTTGCCAGAAGGTGGTGCTTTCCAGAAATCATCAACTATAGTAGTGTGGAGAGGGACTGGTAGTGGGCAGGGCCCTAGAACTCCCAGGATTATATACCCTTTGTCTTCCACTACCAGGGTGGATAGGGAAGGACCAGCAAGTAGGGGCAGGGCTACGCATCTTTGAGCTCATACTCTCCCTGGGTGGGTCTTGCTGCAGCTGCTGTGGAAGATGCGGGTGAGATTCCCACGTCATTGGAGTTGTGTACCTAGGAAGATTACGGCTGTCTCTGCTGAGTCATGCAGGTCATCAGGAAAGTGGGGGAAAGCTGGCAGTCACAGGCCTCACCCAGCTCCCACAGAAACGGTAGGGCCAGTCTCACTCCCATTGTGCCCCGGCAAACAGCCCTGAGTCTATTTCCAGGTGGTGGGCAAGTTGGGCTTGAAAACTTGCCCAAGGCCATCTGCCTCCCAGCTGCAAGAGAAAAGTTCTTCCCCCACCTGTGAAGTCTGCAAGCCCAATTCACACCCTCCTCCGAGTTCTGATCAGGAGGCCTCTCGCCCCATTCAAATTGTTACAAAGTTCAGCTAGAGAATTCCTTCTCTCTATGGAGTTTTACCCCCTGCTCCTCTGGCCACCCTCCTGATGGATCCCTGTGGTGCCAGGCAGGAATGGGCTGCTTGGGGACCCATTGAGCTCTCAGGGCCTTTCTGCTGCTTCCTTTACCCCTATATTTTACTCGTCTCTAACTTGACTCAACTTCAGGTAAAGTCAGAAACTTCTCCTGCAAACTGACCTTTGGCTTGTCCAGTGGGGGTGTGCTCAGGAGAGGAGGGTTTCCCTTTCCCACTTCTACAGTTGGGTCACTCACAGTATTCAGGGTGTCTCCCGGGTCCTGCAGGCACAGTCTGTTTCCTTTAGAGAGTCTGTGGATCCTCTTGGGATTGCTGGTTTCTTCTTGCAGTTGATTTGGGGCTAAAATTCACAGTGCAAGATGCCGCATGCTGCTCTGTCCGGAGCTGCAATCTAGTCCTACCTCCTGTCTGCTGTGATGCTGTCTCTCTCCTGATTTCAATTTTTTTTTTAATTCTGTCTTAATTTCATCAATGACCCAAAGATCTCTTTTTAGGAAATTGTAAGCTCTTTTTAGGAGTGCTCTAAGAAAGGAAGTTTAAATATTATCAAGTATGTGTTAGCTAGAAAAAAGGCTACATTTTTCCTCAACTGTGAGAATTTTGTGGTAAACATGATAAGTAGGGCTGGGCCACCCTAGGAACACTGCTAGAAGACATTCTAGCTTTTGATAAATCCTTTAGTGCAGAGGTTTTAACAGAGTTTTCGTGTGCCAAGTATTCTGAGATCTTATATCTAACTGACCTAAAAATAGGACCATCATAGCCTGAAGACAAGAGGACAGCATTGTGAGTAGAGCTGGGTCCACAGGCTCTGTTGTCTTCGGATGGCAGTTTTGCATCATACTTCATGCCAGTCCTGATGCCTTGGGGCTGCCATTTTTTGTGTCTAGCTGCCTGAGACTTCAAGGTTAAATTATATTATAGTAAGAATGCCCAAGACAGAATGTTCCCACTGGTCCTAAGTAGATTTGACTTCAACTCTGTGCTCAGACTAAAGACATTTCCTATAGTCTTGACCAGATCCAGTGTTAAAGATAGAGCCATGGGTAGATATGTTTGGATCCATTCCTAGAGTTACATGATGGGGACAAATTTATTCTCTGAGAGGAAGCTAGAGACCATTCTACCAGAAAGATGCCCTGCACACTGGAGGACCAACTGTGAGAGTCTGGAGTCACTTAGTGACAATCACTTTAATGCTTGTTGACTTTTTTTCAGTGGCAAATGATGGAGGAAGAGGTAACTGAGTGGGTGGCACCAAAGGGCATGTTAACATTTCTGGTAAAATACTGCCATGTAAAGGAAACTCTTTCCCAAACCAGTCACCCTTCTTCCCCACTTCCATCTTCCCCTGACTTCCTATTTTTTCCCACACCGACTCACCTCGCCACTCCTCACCCTTCCCTATCAAACCTTACTGTGGTGCACTGGAAATGGAAAATAAAGTGCTAGGCAGAACTGTAGGGGGACACGCAGCAGAACCGCACTCCAAAATGCATATACAAAGCATCTCCTGGGAACAGCTCAGACTTTGGAACCTCCAAACAGGCACCAGGAAGAGACAACCAGCCAGGGAGCCTGAGCTGAAAGGCATAGGAAGCCCAGGCTAGGGACTCTGCTTACCACCATGTTTATTCAAAACTGCAGTAGCATATCCTAAAATTGTATGTTCACCTGAAGTTTGAGTCCCAACCTCCAGGGGACAGTGGGACACTGGTCACCTTTGACCTCATGGTCAAGTTGCCCTTGCAGTGGCCTGTGAGAATGCCCAAGTGCAGATGTCTCCTGGAGAGCAGGGATTGGGCTCAGATCCTGCTGCCTGCCCAATTTTCTTCTCTTCCGTGAGGGCTTCACCATCCTCCCATGTTAAAGGCACAGTTAGGGATGTGTTTAGGTTGGGTCCATCCCTTGGACGGTTCAAGGGGACCGCTTCCCTGTTTGTCAGGAAGGCAGGCTAAGAGGACCCTGCCAAGGCCAGTCTTCCCAGGACAGGGTTCCGCAGGTGGGCCAGAGTTGGCCCAAAGTGGCTGAGATGGTGATCTGCCATGTTCGGAGCATGGTTGGCGTTTTTTCCTCAGCAAAGGGCGGAGGGAGTTGACCTCGGGGAAGGGCAGGTGGGCGTTTCTGGAGCAATACTGCCATCAAGAGGAATGTTTGGCAATCCCACACACCCTTCCCTGTGCTTGCCTGGGGAGGAGTGGTTTGGGAGTGCTGTGAGGGACCAGGCAGGAGTACGGCCAGTGCCCAGATGGATCTAGGCTCTCTGGAGGCCCAAGGGAAATGGGACCTGTGGCTGGATCGGACTGTGGAAGCCCCAGAGATAGGCACTAAGGATGAGCTGGCCAGCCAGGACAGGTTCTGTACAGGAAGCCATGGCTCAGGAACCTGGTGGCGGCCATGATCTGGGTGAGACTAATGGAGGCCTCAGCCAAGGAGCTTTTGCTCGAGGCCGCAGGCAATTTGCCTGGTGCCCCTTTTCTTGGGAGCAATGGGCGTGATGGCCTAACTGGGTCCTCAGCCCCAGGAGGCTCTCTTGGCCACAGTGCACAGCAGTGAGGATGGGCCACTCCCAGTGTTACCAGTGGAGGTTGTCCAGGTTTTTAGTATCTTGAAAAATGAATTGGACAAAATGCACAAACCAAGCAAGGAAAGAAGGAAACAATAAAAGCAGAGATTTATTGAAAATGAAAGTACACTCTACAGGGTGGGAGCAGGCTTGAGCATAGGGGCTCAAGAGCCCCATTACAGAAATTTCTAGGGTTTAAATACCCTCTAGAGGTTTCTATTGGCTACCTGGGGTATGCCCTATGTAAATGAAAAGGATGAAGTAACATTACAAAGTTATTTACTAGGTTTATACCCTATGTAAATAGAGAGGATATTACCTGTCATAGCTGAAGTGTTTCCATGTGATTTAGTTCTAGGAAGTCAGCATGAATTGGCCTTTTGTTTCTTGCCTCCAGACCCTATTCTCCTACCTCATTTCCCCCCGAGAGGTGTGATCCTCATAAATCTTTATGGGAGGTGGAGGGACTGATGGTCTTTCTTCTGTAACTGCTTTCTGATGGCTTGGGGGGTAGTCTCTACCTATTGGAAATTATGGAATTCTCACCCTGCTCTGTCTAGTGGAGGCAGGGTGCCTCCTTAGTGGCTAGGGGTGATGTCTTCACCTGGAACTGCCTGGAACCTTTGTTGCATGATTATCTGGAGCTTGATGGTCTCTATGTGAGAAGAAATGAATTTGGTTAAAAGATTTAATGGGAACTTCAGGGGGTGTCTACATATGCTGTCAGGAATGTTCATTCTAGTGATTTGCAGGAGAAAAACAAAACCTGGTCTGTTTTAGAATCTGTGTTTCCTTAAAGTTTTAGCACAAGTGACTCCATTTTGGTTTGGTTTGGTCTGTTGAGGCCTAGTGCATAAGCTCAATCCAAAACAATGGCCTCCCACAATTTTGTTTTTTAAAAAATTCCCTTTTTGGTCAGGTTCTCACTTAGATGAGAGTATGACCAAAACTTAGGTCCTTAGCAACACTCTCAGTTACCATAATTTTAGGTATCTGGTCTCAGCATGTCATTCATAGGTTACAGTGGTCTCATAGTCACACATTTTTTTCAGCTCTTGTCATTCCAGTTGAAGAGAAACCATTTGACATTCTAGAGATGGCTGCATGCAAGCATTTAAAATCTCTGGGAGAAGACGGTGTACCAGGGAAACTATTACTATGAGTATCTGGAAGATTATATCAAGAGGTTGGAGTATGTTCCTTACCCAGGATCTGCATAAACCAAACCTCCAAAAATCAAATAGATATAAGAATGAGCTAGATAGAGTCTATTCCCTTAACTAGGCAGTTTCTTCATTAATCCGCTACACCTGAATCTCTATAATACCCGATGTTTTCTCCATAGGCCATAAGTGCCAGCAGCCGCACAGATACTTCTCTGTTCAGCCGATTCTATCATAACTTTGACAAGAGAATTTAAAGTCTGTTGTGTAACTGTAGCCTTTACAGTGGAATTTGCTGTAGAACCTATCATGAGGGATACATTTCTCCTTTTACGTTGCTTCTTTTACTCCAAACAATGGAAAAAGGACCTAACAAATGATGCCTTCCTAGAAGAGTGAAGGCCACCTGGCAATATTCTCTTTAACCCATGATGTGGGTGAAGAAGAGTGAACCAATGTTCTGTTTCCGACTGATTACCAGGCAACGTATGTACCATTAAAGTTTCTCACCTACATTGGGCCTTCATCTTTTATCTTTCAAAGTATAAGGTTATCCATGTATAAGGCTAGTTCCAAACTCCTTCACAAATAAACGTATACCCTATAAGTGCACATAACAGACCCCTTTTCTACTTCTATTGTACATAGAGGCATAAGCAAGAAAACGTATTCAAAGATAAGAGTCTTGTGATAGTAGAAGTCTTAATCTGTGAACTCTTGAAAAGCTATTGACATCAAGGATACCATCTTCTTCTAGGGAGAAAATTCCCTCGTTACTTTTACCTTAAGGGTTCCAGTGGGTGTACAGTTCCAAGACTGTAGATGGACCCTTCTCAATTGTGAGATTAGGAACCCAAAGTTCAAGGTTCTAAAGTTTTGCTGCAATGTGGATGGCAAGTATACTCTTTCTCTGATGTTCTCAGAAGATCCAGTCTTTGGGTCTGGCGCAGTGGCTCATGCCTGTAAATCCAGCGCTTTGGGAAGCCAAGGCAGGCAGATCATTTGAGGTTAGGAGTTCAAGACCAGCCTGGCCAACTTAGCAAAACCCCATCTCTACTAAAATAATAATAATAATAGTAATAATAATAATACAGAAATTAGCCAGGCACAGTGGTACATGCCTGTAATCCCAGCTACTTGGGAAGCTGAGGCAGGAAAATTGCTTGAACCTGGGAGGCAGAGGTTACAGTGAGCCGAGACTGCACCACTGCACTCCAGCCTGGGAGATAGAGCAAAACTTTGTCTCAAAAAAAAAAAAAAAAAAAAAGACGGTCCAATCTTCGGGTTCTAGATTGTATAGGGGATAATTCTTTCGGTGAACCATAAAAAGCTTTCTTTACCTTGTGAAAATACACGGTGGCATAATAACTTAGTATTATAACAACCCTCTTGCATGGGAGAACTTCTACACAACCAGAAAACATGCATTGAAAATAACAATTGAATGAAATCCTTTTATAAAATGTTTAAGTGGCCCATCAGGTTACCACATGTACCTGAAGCTTTGATTGTTTTCCCAGGAATATGGAAACATTGGTTATAAACTACTTTAGCAATTTATAAGTCACCACACCAATATATTCAATTTGGGTTATTTTATCTTTTCCATGATGAGTCATGGAATACAGAACTTTTAATAATAAAAGCTTTAAGGACTCAGGAAGGACAAGGTGGTCATCCTGGTTCTCCATGAGTCCATGCTTAATTAACATTAGACTTATATCCTCTTTAATATCAGTTGTTTCTCCAAATTAGGTGCATACCACTGATAACTGATGGGTTATCATAGGTAATTTGACTTAGACTGTGGAGTTCATTAATTGTACTTCTAAACAATTTCAGTATCAGCTGGTTTAACAAGAAAATCTGACAAAGTATTTTTTTTTTTTTGGTGTCCAATTAATTTTTGGTTCTACTTGGGTTAGTAGCTTTATACAAGCAAATTTGATTATTTCTGTGGTCTACAATAACAACCTAATAACCATAATTATGATTGATAGCATATACTCAGACATATTCAAATTTTAGAAATTCCATACAATTTTGGAACATTTATTAATATTATTCACTAAAATATAACCTGAAGATGATTAAACATTATTTTTTTATTTTGACAATGCTTCCCACGTAACTAAACATGTCAAAAAGATAACAGACAATTTTAAAGCTGAAATTCAATTTTGGGAAACCTATTAAATATGTTAAAGGTTTTAAAAAATTTACATTCCCATGCATCTTTATAATCTTTTACCGAAAACACATTTCACTTTTCTTACACACTTTACATGTTAAACTGTTTCTAGTAGCCTCAATTACGTGCTATAATAGTGACTCTTAGCAATTTTAATTTCAATTTTAATGTAAACCCTAGTAAGTTATGTTAATTAGGTACTAGGTGCTGGTAAAGTTTGACTGTTTTCAGCATAGCTAGGGGTGTAGCCAACTCTACATGTTCCCAGGCCTTACCTTGTTGTAAAGGAGGAAAATCAAACAAATTTCAAAATTCAAAGAAGGAGTTTATGACCTTAAAGTATTTAGCAAACCTAATATTTAAACATAATTTAGACCACATATTTACATTTTGAAGACATTTGCATTTTACCAATTAGCTTTAAAACTGTTTTTTTATTACCCCAAGATGAATCAAGTCACATGATATAAAAGGTATTCAGGGTCCATACCCTGAATTTCCTTAATGATAAGTAGCAGATTGAAGGTAGTGTATTTCTTCTGTTTCTTCTGTCTTGAGAGCAGTGTTCAGTATCACTGTGTTCCTGCAGCACAAGTTAGGCATTTGCCCATGCCTTGACTTCCCTAACATGGTCATCATAGGGTTTCTGTTACAGAATACATGTGGGGAGTTACATCAGAACACGTGAGTCTTGCGAATTCACTGCTCTGATTCCTCAATGGAATGCATGCCTCTGTGTTTTGTACATCAAGGTTTCTGGGCAGACCTGTCTAGATGTTGACGTAGGCCAGGTGTGAGGAGGACAAGTGTGTTCGGGGTGGCACCTGGCTCCCCTCCTGTCTGACCTAGGCTGGTGTGGGCTCTCTACCCATCGCCCTGCCAGGGCTGCCATGTGAGAAAGGCCAGGGACCCGGTCCTGCTATCCCGGAATCGTAGGTTCACCTGAAGTTTGAGTCCCAACCCCAGTCTCCCAAAGACAGGCTCCCACAGGTGGGCCAGAGCTGGCCCCAAATGGCTGAGATGGTGATCAGCCATTTTTGCAGTGCAGTTGGCATTTTTTCCTCATCAAAGGGTGGACGGAGTACCTGGGGCAAGGGCAGGTGGGCATTTCTGGAGCAATACTGCCATGAAGAGAAACTTATTTGGCAAGCCCGCACACCCTTCCCTGTGTTTGCCTGGGGAGGAGTAGCTAGGGAGTGCTGTGGGGGACCAGGCAGGACTAGGGCTGGGCAGATGGATCTGAGCTCTCTGGAGACCTGAGGGAAGCAGGGCCCATGTCCAATTGGGGCCATGCAAGCCCCAGAGATAGGCGCCAGGAGGAGCTGTACAACCAGGATGCCTGGCGGTTCCCGTACAGTAAGCCATAGCTCGGGAGCCTGGTGGCAGCCATGATCTGGGTGGGACTGGCAGAGGCCTTGGCCAAAGAGCCTTAGTTTGAGGCTATGGGCAGTTTGCCTGGTGCCCCTTCCCTTGGAAGCAAAGAGGGTGATAGCCTAGCTGGGTTCTTGCCCCGGGAGGCTCCCTCAGCCGCACTGCATGTCAGTGAGGAGGGGCCACTCCCAGAGCTGAGTCCTGCCACCATTGTTGCCAGTGCTCGCCAGCACCAGGGCGTTCCTCAGTGCATCCTAGGGAGGAAGGTGGGCCGTGGGGGATCCTGTGGGGTCCGTAACCACACTGTCCTTGGTTAGGTGGATGCGAAGCCAGGCCAGGCCCAGCCACCCTGAGACACCATGCCCCCGCCTTGTTGAGACATGTGACCCTGTCTTGCTGTGTCCATGTCCCCGAGGTTGTCTTGGAGCTGGGCCATTCACTATGGTCCTCATTTTTGCATGGGGGCCTTTAATGGACCCCGGTTGTCTTTGAGGGTGCACAGGACCTGGCCCTGTGATCAGAGACATGCCGACCAATGGATTCAGTTGCAAATCTTGTGAAATGGAGACTCTGGGCATCAGCTAAGGGGCACCAGGACCTTCCAAGGCCTGCTGGAGTCCGGAAAGCCAAGAGCATCTAGAAGGAAGGACCTGTCAGACAGGCCTGGTTACAGCCTGTTCCATGCCAGAAGGGTCTGCTGCTCAGGCAGCATCTCCGTGCCTCTCCTCAAGTGGGTCTCTGAGGTAGAATAGGGCCAGGCCCAACGTGGTGTGCACGGTGGAGGCTTGGCAGATGCCTCTCTTTGCAGGACCCAGTCTGGTACAGCAGTGGACTGGGTCATCTCCTGCGGCTAACTTGCCCTTCCGAGGGTGTTCAGGTATCTCTCAAGTGAATAGGGACTCGTGTCCAAAAGATAGAGATCAGCACCACTTCACAGAATTCAGGAATGGAAAAGGAACCTAGAGGACCCTCTTGAGGTGACAGGTGGAATGTCCTATTTTGGGTTTTGTTTTGTTTTGTTTTGTTTTGTTTTGTTTTGTTTTGTTTTGTTTTCTTTGTGGAAGAACTGAAAGAAGGCATAAGGAGGTGATGGGCCTGAAACCTTGGAAGCACAGGACCAGAGCAGAAAAGGTCCAGAGGGTTCATGGTCCTCCATTCCGCCTGAATCCAGCTAGAGAGTGAGCCAGGTGGATACATGTGCCCCTCCTTGCACATGTGAAGAGACACTGCCATCCAAACAGACATTCACCTTCCACCTCAAAGCACATTTAATGTTAGCACGATGACATTCAACTGGGACTTGCCCCACCTTGGCTTGGGGGACCCAGAAAGCAGGTCGCTGGGGTGGTGTTGCTGATGGTGGTAGAAGCAGAGGGGGTAGCCAGGGTCTTGATTTCTTGGGCGTTTCTCTTGTGGCCTTTCAGCCCTATGTGCACAATATCTCACACATTCAGTTGTATCTCTTACCGTTTTAAAGGCGCACATTGATGGGAATTCCCAGAGACTCAAAGAAACCGAATCACGTAGAGACAGAGAGAGCAAGAGAGGAAGCGGGCTCCAGTAGAAGTGGGTGAGAAAGTGTTGGTGCTGAAGGTGGCGAGAGAGAGAGAGTTAGTGAGTGAGTGAGTGAGTTAGTTACAGAGAGAACTCGAGAAAGAAAAAGGTACAGAAAAATAAAATATGTTGTGGAAAATCCCAAAAGGAAGTGCATAGGGGTCAAGGAGTCCGGAAGGGGTCAGGGAGGTAGCAGCTTGGGGTAGTGCGTTCCTTCTATTTCCTCTGTCTTGAGAACAGTGTTCAATGTCACTGTGTTCATACAGCAGATGTTAGGCATTTGTCCACACCTTGACTGCCCGACGAGGTCAAAATAGGGTTTCTGTCACAGAATACGTATGGGGAGGAAGATCGGAACACTTGAATCTTGCCCATCTACTGCTCCCCCGTGGCACACATGAGTCCTCAACACCATGCATGCCTCTCTATGTTTTCTATTTCAGGCCTTCTGGGCAGAGCTGTCAAGAGGTTGACGTAGGCCAGGTGTGAGGAGGGCAGGTGTGTTTGGGGTGGCACCTGGCTCCCCTCCTGTCTGACATACACTGGTTTGCGCTTTCCCCCCAGCCCGTTGCCAGTGCTGCCACGGGAGAAGGGCCAGGGGCCGCTATTCCAGAATTGTAGGTTCACCTCAAGTTTGAGTCCCAACCCCCAGTAGCCAGTGGGATACCAGTTGTCTTTGACCTCGTGGTCAAGCTGGCCTTGCAGTGACCCGTGAGTATACCCGAGTGCAAATGTGTCCCAGAGGGTAGAACTAGGGCTTGCATCCTACTGTGTGCCCAGTCTCCTTCTCTTCCCTGCGGGTTTCACCATCCTCCCATGCTGAAGGCATGGTTAGGGATGCGGTTAGTTCGGCTCCATCCCCAGGGTGGTCCAAGGGGACCGCTTTCTGGTTTGTCAGGAAGGCAGGCTAGTAGAAGGACCCTGCCCTGCAGTAGAAGGACAGGGCCCTGCAGGTGGGTCAGAGCTGGCCCAAAATGGCTGAGAGGGTGATTGATTGTGTTCGGAGCACGGTTGGTGTTTCTTCCTCAGCAAAGGGCGGAGGGAGTGGACCTCCGGGAAGGGCAGGTGGGCATTTCTGGAACAATACTGCCATCAAGAGGAACTCACTTGGCAATCCTGCGTACCCTTCCCTGTGCTTGCCTGGGGAACAGTGGCTTGGAGTGCTGTGGGGGACCAGGCAGTACTGTGGCCTTTGCCTGCAGGAATCTGAGCTCTCTGGAGGCCTGAAAGAAGTGGGGCCATGGAAGCTTCAGAGATAGGTGCCAGGATAAGCTGGCCAGCCAGGATCCCTGGCGTTTCTTGTACAGGAAGCCATGGCTCGGGAGCCTGGTCGTGGACTAGCAGCTCAGGACTTTTCATGAAGCCTGTGGCCATCATTCTTCCTGCCTCTTTGCTGCCTGCAGTACCAAGTCTTATGGTTGCTGCCACTGTAGCAGAGACCTGTCCTCCGTGTTGCAGGTTCTATCTCCCGTGAGGAATATGTGCTTAGTTGGCTGCCTTTGCAGACTTCTTTTTTACAGACTGACTTTTCCAAGAGTCGGGGACATTTAAGCCATCAGCAAGAGTGGAAGTTACTTTCCTTTAACCCCTGCCTTTTGAACTCTCCATGTGTGCTTGCTCTGGTCGCTGAGACTCAAGGTTTAAGACCCCCTTCATGTACCTCTCCATTTTGGGGTTCAGTCGCCTCCCGTTTTCCAACTGCAATTTTTTGTGTGTGTGCCCAGCCCCAGTCTTCTTCCCCATTTTGCCCAGATCCACCCACCCCCACCTATCCTCCAAACCCCTGTCAATCAGGCGTGCCTTGCTAGGAAGGAGGTGCGTACTCATTGGCACATAGCCTTTTTCTGTAGTTTCTGCCTCTCTCCAGAGGCCATTTCTACAAAACCTGGAGGGTGGATTGTGCCCTTTTTTAGCTCCTGCCTTCCTAGGGATTTGCTCTCAGGTTAGCACTTTCCCAAAGGTCAAGTAGGACATCTCAAAGCCCAGCCATTCACCCTTTTTATTTGAAACCTACCAGGTGGGTGCTGAAATCCTCTACTTGCTACACTTTATTTTTCATTTGTGAATTTTCCTAAGTGTATGTAGGCAGAATATTTGGGGGCCAACCAGCCTTATCTTTGCCAAGCCCTGAGGTTGAATCCAGACCTGGAAAATCTTCTGGGTCCCCAGCCCAAGGCTTTGAGATTGGTTGTCTGAGCATGCTCCTTCAGCCTTAGTCAACACCATAGGAAAGCTAAGCCCACAGACCATGCCACCCCATGTGTGTTGATTGAAGTATCTTCCAAGAGGAGCCAAGATGGATATTACCCTGGAGACCAAAAAATCAGGCAGCCCTGGAATATTCCCAAACTGAAATGAATTCTCAATATAGACTCAGTTCTACTCACTATAGGATGATGTCCTGCTCAATTGATGTATAACCAGTGGTTACTGGCACTGTCTGCACTAGTGAGAAGATGGACAGAATGGCATCCTGTGTCATGCTTAACCCAGCCTTTCTTTGAGGGGAGAGATAAGAAACCAGAAAAAAAACTTGCAATGCACCACACCTGAGTTACTCTTTCTTATCTTATCATAGTACCCAACAATCACGAAATTATTTTCTTTATGGGCTGCACCTGGCAATGTGACTGTTCCTTCCTTCCCTTTTTTGTTTGTCTGGGTCTTCCAGATGGGACAGTGGTTCTCAGGTTTCCCACATCCCTGAGACCTTCAGGGCAGTTCTCCCTTTCTTCCACTGAACTTACATCTACACCAAGAGCAAAGATTCATAGTCTGAATGCCCTCCAGTATCTTCAGGTGTCTAAACATGGCAGCCACTGAGACCTGGCTTCTACCTCCTCCCAAGCTTGGCAGGCCTGACAAGCCAAGGTTCCTTAGTGGGCAAGCCTGGCTCCCTTACTTTCACACTGACTCTGGAGGCAACCAGTCAGGTGCCCACGTCCAGACCCAGAATTTTCTGAGTGTCCCAAACCCACCCTTTCTCCTATAAGAAACCTTACCCTCCAGATACACAGAGAAGGGCTGGAAGCAATGCTCAAAGAGCTTCCACTTGATGGCACTGTTGCTCCAGAAATGCCAATCAACTTGGCCTGCCATACCTTGCCCTCCACACTTTGTGGATGAAAAAATGCCAAGGAAGGCCCAAAACTAATCCAGTCACTGGAAGTGGGGCTTAATTTTTTGGGAGAAGGGGTTATCTTCTTCTCAGGCTCTCAGTGAGAAATATGTCTGTGTGAAAACATTCATCAAAAAGAATAGATGTATTTATTTTTCTTTCTATATCATCTCCTTATGAGCTTTAAGTTTGAATTTTTTATAAAGGGGTTCCTAGTTTCCTGAGCACATTTGTGAGTATTATAAGGATCATCTTGAGTAGATTTTTGTTTTTATATTTAGAGACATGTCTTGCTATGTTGCCCAGGCTGGTCTCAAATTCCTGAGCTCAACTGATCTCCCACCTCAGTCTCTCAAAGTGCTGGGATTACAGGAATGAGCCACCACACCAAACTTTTGGGTAAAATTCTTTCATGGGGGTACTGACTCATAGCTTGAGGTGGGCTTAGTACCTAGATTTTCCCTCTTATTCTGGAGTCACTGGCTCTCTTCTATACTGATGGAGCCATGCCAAGCCCAAGGGAGCCCAGCAAAACAACCTCATCTACTACACTGGCTCAGGAGGCCCAAGAGGAAGTAGTAAGCCATTGTGGGAGCAGCAGAAATTGGCAGGGACCATGTAAATTGTGAAGACTGGGGAAATGATGCCCTAGCTTACCTCCAGGGGTCTCAGGTAGGCACTCCCCCATTGGGTGTTCCAGGTTGGGGTTTCATGGGTCAGAAGGAAGGCCCAGTGGTTCCACACAGGCAGTTGACCATGGTGGGGGTCTTTGGTTCTGCAGCCCCTTCAAGGAAGCTCTACATGAAAGTGTGGCTCTTCTCTCCATGCAGCACCCCCCCACATTCACTCATTTGTGCATTCATACATGCATGTATACATATATACATGCAAATACATATGGCTCTACTTTCTTCCTAATTTTGTATGTGTATCTGTGTGTGTTTTCTTCTTTTTCTCTTCCTTTCTCCCATAGCCACCTTGGAGATGCCACTGTGGATAGAGATTCCTCCGAGTTAAAGTGGTAACCCTTAAAACTGTATGATGGCCACTCCTAAGTTGCCCCTCTGCTTTCTATTCCTCCTCCTGACTCTGCCTACAGTGAGAATTAGATGCCATTTTTCCTTGTGTATGTGTTTTTAGTGTCCAGTGTGAATGAAGGCAAATGCAGAGGTATGTCTACTTTTGACTTTCTCTTTGACACCAAGGTACTTATATGTGATAGACTCTCTTATACTTTGTAGCTTTCACAAAACACCTCCACTGGACTTTACATCTCTGTGCAGAGTCAACATACTCCCAGATTCTTTCCATTTCCCCTCTGTTATTTTATTTATGCACAGTGGAGAAATCATGCTTGTGAAGAAATTTATTTCTCCATACCCACACAAGTACACAGACCAGGAAGGAAGGTCTGTGAGTATAGATGCCAAGATATGATGGTTATGATTCCCTCACAGAAATGAGAGCAGTCAGGGGTATCCTCTAGTTTCACATGGAACTGTTCATGGAAAGCCGCCTCTTTATGACAGCCTAGAATTACATTTGTGGGATTTTCAATAGATAATTAGGGTTGATTTTAATGTTATACTTTCTTCAGAAATCATGATTGATCCAAGAGCTGATATCCTAGCTTGAAAGCACTCTCTCAGTTGGCTGGGTAGGTTGAATATATACACTGCCACCTTTTGGCTATCACTTTGACCATCAGCCCAAAATCCAGTGAAGGACAGTTGACTATCTTGTTGCAGGACACACAGAGTGGACAGAAAAAGAGGATACCTCCACGATCCCAGGTCATCTCTAGATGCTAGGGTTATGGTTGAGTGCTCTTTATCCTTCTGAATCCTCTTCCTTATCCTTTTCAAAAAGTCTGTTTTGGCTGGGCATGGTGGCTCATGCCTGTGGTCCTGGCACTTTGGGAGGCTGAGGCGGGCAGATCCCATGAGGTCAGGAGTTCCAGACCAGCCTGGTCAGCACGCAGAGACCCCATCTCTGCTGGAAATACAAAAATTGGCTGGGTGTGGTGCCAAGTGTCTGTGGTCCCAGCTGCTTGCGAGGCTGAGGCAGGAGAAGTGCTTGAACCCAGGAGGCGGAGGTTGCAGTGAGCCAAGATCGTGCCACTGCGCCTCAGCCTGGGCGACAGAGCAAGACTCTGTCTTAAATAAATAAATAAAATAAAATAAAATAAAATATCATAACATATAGAAAAAAATTACAAACAATACAAATTGACACTTCACTGATTCCCAGAGAGTGAAGGCAGCGTGGCATAGCAGAAAGAGCGAGGTCTGAAGTCAAATTATATGGGTTTAAATCTTAGCTTTGCCTGCTATGAACTGTAAAGTGTAGGCAAATCTGATGATACACTGAGACCCAAATCTTGTTTGGGTCTCAGTGTATCATCTACAAAATAGGCTTAACAATTCTTTTCATGATTGCTGGGAGGACTAGATAGGATGATATATGTGAAAGTTCTTAGTAGGTACAGAAATTTACTAAAAAAGACAAACAAATCCACATGCTGTGATGCAATGTGGACTATCTTCGGTCACCTTCATGTCAAAGATGGTCTTAAACTGCTCTGGTTTGGTAAATATAGGAGTAAACTAGAAGTCAGAGAATATGGGATCCACCCTTATCTGCTCTCAGACTTTGGTTTACAATGAGCTCAAGTGTGGGGATTGTGTCAAATGATTCCTGGAATCCCTTACATTTGTAAAATTCTATGAATTTGTGAAGTCTACAAAATGTGAATCTGAGGTGTATGTACTGTAGAGCAACTATTAGACCATTTATCACTATATATATATATATATGTATATATATAGCCTCCCAAGTGGCTGAGATTGCAGGTGCCTGCCACCATGCCTGGCTAATTTTTGCATTTTTAGTGAAGATGAGGTTTCACGGTGTTGGTCAGGCTGGTCTTGAGCTCCTGACCTCAGGTGGTTCACCCGCCTTGGCCTCTGAAGGTACTGGGATTGCAGGAGTGAGCCACCATGCCCGACCCTATCACATATTTTACAGAAGCCATCATCTCATACCTTTGAGTCCAACCCCAGAAAGAGCGGTCCCTTGCATACCATTCAACATGGCCTTGGGCATCCTTTCCCCACTCCCCAGCCATAGCTGTTTGGGCTAGGATTGGAAACCTGTCTACGGTGGGCCCCTTGGAGTCTCTTGCTGGCCACTTGGGATTAGAATGGAGAGAGTCAAGTTAACAGACAGTAATGCTGGACTTGGACAGTCGCCAGCACGTGTTGGAGGCCGAGGGTGCCATCCAATGTAAGCCATGGTGGATGGTGTAATAGGAGAGCAAAGGAATGAAATCTGGGAATGGGTTGGATGGGGAGGGAGAAAAGGGGGGGGAAAGAGAAATGTAAAATGAGGGAAGCAGAGGAAGAGATAACATGGCAACGAGGAAAGTAACATCTTTGATGATTTTCTGTTTCAATCACTCAGAGCAGGCCTGTTGGTTCTCTTTTACCTTCTGTTGTCTTTTACCTAAGTAGATTTTAGTGGCTTTTCTATTCTTGATCTCCAACCATGCCCTAAGACATATGGTAACACACACAGGATTCTCTCATGGCAGGGCTTTGTCTCATTCCTTTTTGCAACAAGCACAAAGTAGATGCTCAATGAATTTATGCTGAAATGACATGAAAATCATATGTTTGTGTATGAAGTGTCACTCTTGGCATTTATATTAAAAAGGTTAAGTAAAATAGATAATTACATTTCAAAAAAAAAAAAGTCTGCTTTGTCCTATGAAATGGGCAGTGGTCCTGGGATTTCAGCACATTTACAGAAGGAGACACTGCTGAGGCATATAGATAACTGGCATGGGGCAGTGGTGCCCTATTCTGTAGCTTTCCACCATGCTTAGTAGGTAAGGCTTTTTGAATGAGGTCCTGATGGTGGGGCCCAAAGTAGGAAGTGCATGGATGAGCACCTGAGCAAGATATGTTTCCCTCAGGGGATTTAGGTCATTTCTTGGAACTTGAGGTCAGTGTCCTGTGGTGTAGGGCAGAGGGGAAATGGGTTGGGACTGGGACTCTGGGAGGCCGGCCATCTGCCAGTTGTGGGACCTTTAGTCTCCCATATTTACTTCTAAGACCCCTTCTTAGGCTCCCATATTTACTTCTAAGAAGTGGTCCTGGCCCCACTTAGGCAGAAAAAGTCCATTGGAGACCCAGGAAAGACAGACAGGTCTTTTGGACCTTCACCTTATTGGTGTTGAGTACAGCTCTGTCTTCCTGTCCTGCCGTTATCTCCCAATCCCTCTTGGGCCCAACTCACTGCACAATGGCCCTCCTGACTGGTGAGGACATGGAGTACACTCTGCCTTAACTGTAAGAGGGTGATTGGGCTAAAAGGTGTGGGAGGCCACACTCACACAGCCTGGTGCCAATCGCTCAATGTCCCTTATGTCTGTCTCTTGACATACTGAGAAATGTTGGGGAAATGTGGTATCTTGAAGAGGTGTTATTCCACACAAACCATCAGAAGTACACCTACCACAAGCCTGCTTGTAAGAATTGTCCTGCCATTGACCCTGCATCACATACAAGGATGGGTATCTCTAGATTGGCTCCTGCCTCCCCTCCTCACTGACCCAAGTGTGCAACCTTCCTTGTCTGGAGACCATTCCTTGTCTGCAGGGTACAGCCATTTGAAAGGAGTGGGGTCCTCAGGCCACATTGTCTTGTGATGGCAGTTTTTCCTCACTGTTCCCCCCAGTTCTGGTGCCGCTGGGCCACCACTTTGTGGGTATTGAATCCTGAGACCTCTGGGTCAGCCTGACCTTTTAGTGGCTTATGTCAATGCCCAAGTCAAAATGTTACCTGGTAAGCAGAGTTTAAGTCTGGCTCCAACTCTCTGCCCAGGCTCAAGGTATTTTCCTATGGCCTCAACCAGCTCCATTGCTAAAGATTCAGCCATGGCTTTTAGGTATGATCATAAGATAATGATCAAAGCCATTTCTCCTTGCCAAGAGGAAAGTTCAAGACCACCCTACTGGGAAGAAGCCCTGCAAGATAGAGGACCAGTAATGAGAACTGGGAGCCCCAAGAATTCAGCCAGGATAGATACTGGCTGGCTTTGTCTTCAGTAGCAAATGGCAGAGGGACAGGATATTGGGGAGGAAAGAAGGGAAGGAATGCTGGCATTTCTTGCATAATATTGCCATCTAGAAGAACTTGTTTGACAATCCCATGAACCCTTGCTCATGATTGTCTGAGGAGTGGCTTGGGAGTGAAGTGGGGTTTCAGGAGGGAACAGAGCTATCTGGATGCATGGGAGAAGCATGGCCAATGGCCATTTGGGGCTGTCAAGCTTCAGAGACAAGCACCAGGTCAAGAAACCCAGAGCGCCTGATGGGACCTGTACTGGAAGCCCTGGCTCATGATTCTGTTGGTAGCCATTTCTGGGTAGAGCTACCGTAAATCTCTGCAAAGGAGCCCCACCCTGAAGTTACAGTCATTTTACCACCTGCCCCTTTATTGGCTGCAGTGCCTGCTCCTGAGGTTGCCATACATCTGGCAGAGCCTGTTTTTAGTGCTGTATGTCCCACATCAAAGAGAACCAGTGCCTAGATCCCTGCCTTTGCAGAGTTCTCCTTCTTGGCCACCTTCCTTCAAAGTCCCAGGAGCCTCAGGGCAATGAGCAGTAATTGACCTTGCTTCCCATTCACCCCTGGCTCTCCAAGTCTGAACCTGTGTTTGTCCTGGTAGCTGGGAATCAAGAAGGGCCAGGAGTCCATGCCAGAATCTAACTACTGTTGGATTCTGTCATCATCCTTCCTTTCTCCGTGCCCATTTCTCTCTGTGCATCCAGCCCTAGCCTCCTCCCCATCTCTCAGATCTACTCCTCGTCAAGCAACCCTGCCGAGCCAAGAACGAGGTACATACTCCTGGGTACATGGCCTATTTTATACACTCCATCTTCCTAATTGCCTACTCCTGGAAAACATCTGGGGTAGGTCGTGCTTTTGCCAGCTGTTAATTGACTGAGGCTATGCTCCCTGGTCAGTGCTTGCCCACGGGCCTGGTAGGAAGACTCAAGGCCCAACTCTCCACCTTTTTTTTTTCTCACCTCCCAAATGGGTGCCAAACACTGCTCCAGGCCTTTCTTAATTTCATACTTGTGAGTTTCCTACAGTGTTGCCCAGTGGTCTTATGTGGGCAGAGCCTTTTAGGGTCAATCAGCCTTCTTTTTTCCAAGCCTCAGGGCAAGACCTGGACCTACAGGATCTGATTGATCCTAAGCTCAAGGCTGTGAGCATGATGCTGTAAGAGTGATCCTTAGGTTTGAGCCAATGCTGTGATACAAGCAGATACACAGAACATAGATCTTCATGTTTGAACCCAGGTTTCTTCCACGAGGTGAGGAACCAGATCATACTAAGGAACTAGAGCCTAAAAAACTGCACTTCTGGATTGTTCTTGAGCTGAAGTACAGCACAATACAGACCTGGGTCCTCTGACACCAGAGCTCAATGTTAGTGTCAACTTGATCCCCAGTGAGTGTCAGCACCCTCTGCCCCATGGGACAAAATGTGTGGAATGGCACCCTGTGAGGCCTTTGACCCAGACTTTCTTCGACAGGAGCAACAATTAACCAGACAGAATTTGAAGTGCAATGTACCTCAACTACTCTTTCTTGTTTCATTGTAGTACCCCCAAATTAGGAAATTTTCTATTCTCTTTATGGGCTACACCTAGCAATGTGGCTACTGCCACCTCCCCTTTATTTAGCTCACCCTAAGCCCTGCAGATGGGACATCAGTTCCCGGGTTTTCCACAGCCCTGGGGCCTCCAGGGCAGTGCCCCCTTTCTTCGCTCGAACTTACCTCTGCACCAAGAGCAAAGATCCATAGTCAAAATGCCCTGTGGTAGCTCCAGGTTCCCAAACATGGCTGCCACTAAGGCCTAGCCTCTGCTGACTCGCGAGCCTGGCAGACCTGGCAGCCCAGGGTTCCTTGGTGGGTGAGCTTGACTCCCTCGCTTTTACACTGACTCTGGAGGCATCCAGTCAGGTGCCCACGTCCAGCGCCAGAATTCCCTGAGTGCCCCAAACCTACCCTTAGTTCTACTGGAAACCTTCCCCTCTGGATACACCGTGAAGGGCTGGAAGCCATGCTCAAAAAGCTTCCTCTTGATGGCACTGTTGTTCCAGAAATGCCAACCACCCTGGCCTACCAGGCCTCTCCCTCCACCCTTTGTGGATGAAAAACCACCAAGGCAGGCCCACAGCCAGTGTTAACCTTAGAAGCAGAGTTTACTCTGCTATAGTGCTAAAAGGTGGGGCTGAGTATACCTTTCTCTGGGGCTCTTGATTTTAATATAAATGTCTGTGTGAAAGTGATCATCAGAAAGAATAGATGTATCCATGTATCTGTTGCTGTTAATACATTGTCCCTTTATGAGCTTTAAGTCTGAATATCATGTAAATGGGTCAATGGCTTCTGGGCTCACTTGTGATATAGGATATCTTAGAATTGTTGCTCTTATGAGGACATTGACTTGTAGCTTGAGGTGGGCTGAGTAACTGGATTTCCCCTCTTATCCTGGAGTCATTGCTTCTCTTCTGTCCTCATGGAGCCAGGCCAATCTTACCCAGGGCAGTCCAGCAGCCTCTTGTAGTTTAAGGTCTCAGCAGCAGGCCCTAGAGGGAATGGCAGGCTATTGTGGGGCCTGTAGGAATTGACAGGTGCTATATCAGGTGAGAAGACTTTTTCAAAATCAAAATAGAAATCTAGAGATGAATATCTAAATTTAACATTTTATTAGGGAAGGAAAAATTGCAGTTTGGTGCATACACACAGATTCGGTGACCTTTAGTATTTCTGAAGAAGGAAGAGGAAATTGCAGGTTTTATAAAAGGAGAAATGTTACATAGAGTATTTCCAGAAAGTTCATTGGCACTGGTAACGTATTATGGAGCTAGCAAGCTCTGATGGATGAGTGATAGTCTTGGGTAAAAGTGGTGTTAGAGTTGAGCAGGTTGTTTCAGTAGCTGTTATATAAAAGTGTTTTCAGGATATGACGGGCAACTTTTATCATCCAGGCTGGTAGAGAATTACATTCTTAGAGCAATGTAATAATGCCGTGAGTGCTTCCTCCCCCTGAACTCTTGATTCTGTTTTAGTTTTATATCATAAGAATGACCCAATGTGTATGATTAACTTTCACACTCCCCTCTTTGATCAAGATCCTTCTAGAATACATGACTGATCAACCATTTTGAAGTTAGGCTTAATTGTCCCTCAGTGCTGGGATGGAGCTGTCATGTTGTCTATTCCTCATTGAGGGTAAGTCATAGGGGTGTATGTCAGTGACCTGAGTCATATTGGAGTAACAAGGAGGCCAGAAGGAAAAATTTTGTCAGGGTAGATTCGTCTGGAGTCCAGCATCGAGTTTCATCTTACAGTTCCATAGGCATCGGCAGTCACGTTGAAACAATGGGCTAATTTTATCCCCTTCAGAGAGCTGGCTTTACAAAGATTAGACAGGTAATAAGGGCAACACTTAAAAATCATAATAAAAATATATATATATAATAAAATTTGTACAATGGTTTTGATCTAAGAGCACAAACTTAAGGGCAACAACTAAACAAATCAAAAGACCATAGAGGAGACTAGGTGAGACCTGTTACAGCCACTGAGTAGCATTTTCTGACTTGGTAAAATTACAACAGAGAATGCCAATTTTACAAAAGGAACCACCATTATAATTTGAACAAAATTGTAAAAGTTGCCCACTAGGTGAACTAAAAGGATTTCTTTGGTCAGGTTTTGTCAAGTTATCTATAGCAGTTACTGATTGCAAAAAAAAATTAATTATGTCAACTTCCTGCCAAGTGAAAAAAACATATCATTAAGGGAAGCAAGACTTTCATTATGATATGCCATTCTGATGTCTTAGGAAAGGTCGTTTATGGCATGAAAAATGTCAATTACTTGTCCTGGTTTACAGTTTGAATGTCTCTGGTTTTGGTCTGAGGGAGTTTGGTGACCTTTCTGTGTGGTTCATATATCAGGCACAAGATTTGTTCCTTAAAATTTATCTAGTTTTAGCTTACAGGGCCTTAGAAACAAAGCAGTTCCTGCCTTAGGAGTTTTATGGAAAAAAATTTGGACTGGAGGAACCTAGAATAATTTAGGACTGCATGTAGTGTATAAGTAGATAATAAGAGCTTGAAAACAATGTGCAGAGTTAAAATCTAATAACAGGTGTAGTATAGCTCTTTTTTAGAAACAACCTTTTCCTTCTACGTTGATCATATAGGAAATCTCAGATTTTAAAACCTCATGAGGCTAGAAAGCAAAATGAAAACCAACTTAGATTTTATTACAATCTTAGTATTCCTGGACCTGCCTGGAAGTGACAGTTTTTATTTACTCACTATAAGGCTGGGAACCCTTAAAGTCAGGCATTTTATGCATATTTTCAAATATGTCATTTCAGTCAAAGCCTTGGTAATAACCATGATTTTAAATTGTATTCTGCTATAAAGAAGACAGATTTTTATTGGGCTTACGCAAATAATCATATTGCCATAAGAATACTAACAAATACTTTTTGAATTCTGGAGGAATCAAGGAGAAAAATAATCCAAATGATTTTCCTTTTTTTTCTTTTACAAAAGTATATCTTACCAAATTGCTGTAAATGATAGCTCAGGAGAGAAGATGTTCCTAAATCTGAAAAACACATTAAGAACCATGTGTATCAAGTAAAAAATCACAAAAACATTGTCTTCATTAGTTATTCAGTCTCATAATCAACTTTTGTTCTGTTTGATCGCCACTAGTAGTTTTCTGAATCCATCAGTTTATTAGAGTTCTGGAAGTTTTATTTAGTCCATTGATATTAAAGTTATCAGAAACCTGTATTTAAGAGTACTTGTGGGCCAGGCACGGTGGTTCATGCCTGTAATTCCAGCACTTTGAGAGCCCAAGGTGGGCGGAGCACCTGAGTTCAGGAGTTCAAGACCAGCCTCATCTTGAACTAAAAAACCCCGTCTCTACTAAGCCCCGTCTCTACTAAAAATACAAAAAATTACCTGAGCATGGTGGCAGGTGCCTGCAATCCCAACTACTTGGGAGGCTGAGACAGGGGAATCGCTTGAACCCAAAAGGCGGACGTTGCAGTGAGCCAAGATCGCGCCATTGCACTCCAGCCTGGGCAACAAGAGCAAAACTCCGTCTCAAAAAAAAAGAGTACTTGTTGGAGTCTTTTCCATTAATTTGATTTTTAATTTTATTAATTCGTTTATTTCAGCTCTGTCATCCAGGCTGGAGTGCAGTGACAGGATCATAGCTCGCTGCAGCCTCTAACTCTGGGGCTCAAGTGATCCTCCTCTCTCACCGTCCCAAGTAATTAGGACTACAGACAAGTACTGCCAGAGCCAGCTAATTTTTTTTTTTTTTTTGGTTTTTGTAGAGACAAGGTCTCGTGATGGTTCCCAGGCTGGCCTTGAACCCCTGAGCTCAAGCAATCCTCCCACCTCAGCCTCTCAAAATGATGAGTTTTCAAGTGTGAGCCACCATGACCAGCCCTTGTCCATGAATTTGGTTTTAGAATTTCGATTTTAGAGAATAATTCAAAATGATAACTGTGGGTTCTAAAAACTTAGAATGGCCATGGTTAAAAATCTGATGAAAAGTTGTAATTGATGAAGAAATTTAGTTAGTTCTATTACATATAGTATTTTTAGATAACAACTAGAATTATGATTGATAACATATTTCTATGAATTTATATAATTTTTGAAACATTTGTATCAATAGTACATTTATAAATGCAACTAAGATCTAATATTGCTTATCCTTCAATAACATTTCTTATATAGTTTTCCAAATAACCTTAATCATTTAATATCTCTACAAAATGAAAGATATATCTTTTGTTGCTTTCCAGGGATCTGAATGGAAAATCCTAAAGTTAATTCTAGGTCAACAAGACTTAATTAAGGATTTGATCTTGAGTAAGTTTGTCAAAGATGTTAAAGTGCTCAAAGCACTTGATCCAAACAGAATCACAGGCCACTATAAGATAATACTCATTTAACCAAGGTGATCATCAAAAGACTTCAAATGCAACACAGAAAGTTACATGGATGTAAAAGCCTTAATCCTTTTAAACCTCAATTATCCTCAGTAATCAAAAACCTAATAAAGGCAACACAGCAAATTTTCTTGATAAAACAAAAGGCTTTGATTCTTAGGCCAACTAACAAAAAGACAAAGAAAAACCTTCAGCCCTGTGACTTTTTCTCCTTAACAGAAGCTCATGTAGATAAACTGGAAGTTGAACCTGATGAATTTAATTAGACATAGGGATAATGTTTCCAAGGTTATGAGTGGAATAATTCAGATAAATGAAGAAAAGCCAAGAATACAGAGGCAAGTTTTATGGGAGGGAAACAATGCTTTTCTAGGCCTGCAAGGTAAACATTTTAGTGTTAGGCCATAACAGCGGGTTAGAACTAGAGAAAAAAGAGCTGACAAAGAAGTGGAAGGAGAGTTTTCATAACAGGCATTCTCAAGGGGAGAAAAGGCTGAGTGTCATGATGTATGACCTGCAAATCATATGCAGTGAGGTACAGCAAAAGTTGTGCCTTTGAGGTATAAATCTGAGAAATTTGAAAAGTGAAACTTTAACAAATGAAATTAGGGGGCAAAGCAAGATGGTGGAATAAGAGGCTCCACCTATCATTTTCCTCTCCCAAGGACATAAATTTAACAACTATATACACACAAAGAATAACACCTTGGTAAGAATAAAAAATCAGGTGAGCACTCACAATACCTGATTTTACCTTTCAATCACTGAAAGAGGCACTGAAGAGATAGAAAAAAGTCTTGAATTGCTAACATCACCCCTCCCTCACACCCTGGCAGCAGCAGTATGGTGCTGAGAGAGTTTCCATGTTCTGGGGAATGGAGAGCACAGCAATTGTGAGGTGTTGAACTCAGTGCTGTCATGTTAGAGCAGAAAGGAAAGCCAGACCAAACTCATCTGATGCCCGCCATAGTGGGAGTATTTAAACTAGACCTAGCCAGAATGGAATCACCACTTGAGTTCCTCTAAACCTCACTACCATGTTCTAAAGTGCTCAGAGACTCTAAATGAACTTGAAAGGTAGGCTAGGCCACAAGGATTTCAACCTTTAGATGAGTTCTAATGCTGAAATGGGCCCAGAGACAGTGGACTGGTGGGGCACATAACCTACTGAAACATCAGCTTGGATGGCTAAGAAAGTGTGGGCATTACCTCTCAACCCCAAGCTACATAGCTCACAGCTCCAAAAGAGACCCCTTCCTTCTGCTTGATGAGAGAAGAGGGAAGAGTGAAGAGGACTTTTTATTGCATCTTGAACACCAGCTCAGCCACAGCAGGATAGGGCACTGGTCAGAATCCTGAGGCCCCTATTCCAGGCCCTACCTCCCAGGTAACATTTCTAGACACAACCCAGGCCGGAAAGGAACTTGCTGCATTGAAGGGAAGGACCAAGTCCTTGCAGCATTTATTACCTACTAATGGAAGAGCCCTTAGACCCTGAATAACAAGCAGAGATATCCAGGTACTACTTTGAAGGACTTCAGTGGGACTCTGAGACTTACTGGCTTCAAACATGACTCAGCACATTTCCAACTGTAGTGGCTACAGGGCGAGACTCCTTCTGCTTGAGAAGAGCAGAGGAAAGAGTAAAGGGGACTTTGTCTTGAACCTTAGGAACCAGGTCAACCACAGGGTGCTGTACCAAGTGGGCTCTTGGAGTCCACAATTCCAGGACTTGGCTCTTCGATGGTATTCCTAGACCTGTCCTGGGCCAAAGGGAAGCCCACTGCCCTGAAAAGTGAGTCCCAAGTCAGGCAGCATTCATCACAAGCTGACATAAGAGCCCTTGAACCTAAAGGGAACATTGGCAGTGGTCTGGCAATACTCCCCGTGGGCCTGTGGTGGTGAAGACCATAGGGTGAGGCTCCTCCACATTTGGAAAAGGGAGGGGAGAGTGGGAACGACTGCATTTTGTGCTTTCACTGACAGCTCAGCCACAATACAATAGAACACCAGCAAGACTTCTAAGGTTTTGAACTCTAGTTCCTGGCTCCGGCATGGCACTCCTGGACCCACATGGGGCCTGGGAGAACTCACTGCCCTGAAGAGAAGGGTGCAGGCCTAGCTTTGCTACCTGCTGATTTTAGAGTCCCAGGGCCTTGAGTAAATATAGGCAGTAGCCAGGGAGTGGTTACTGCAGGCCTTGGAAAAGATGCAATGCTGTGCTGGCTTCAGGTCTGACCCAGCATAGTCATAGTGGTGGTGGCCACAGGGTTGCTTATATTATTGCATCCTCAGTTTCAAGTCGCTCAGA
Source organism: Chlorocebus sabaeus (assembly GCF_047675955.1). NCBI lineage: Eukaryota > Metazoa > Chordata > Mammalia > Primates > Cercopithecidae > Chlorocebus > Chlorocebus sabaeus. Next base: position 37,599,339 of record NC_132933.1, read on the forward strand.
AGAGAGAGAGATACTATATTTGTTTGAAAGAACATAAAATAAAGGGAACAAGAATTCTCTGTCTGGGAATCCAGAGAAATCTCCCAGATGTTGTCCAAGACCATCAAGGTAGTACGTCTGTGAATCTGCAAGAACCACAGTGTTACTGGGCTCATGGTTCCTCATAAAGCAGATAGAGCTTAGATGACAACACCCAAGTCCTCTCAAATATCTAGGAAGCCTTCACAAGAAGGATAGGTACAAACAAGCCCAGACTGAAGACTAACATAAATACCTAACTCCTCAATGCCCAGACACAAACATCTATAAGTATAAAAGACAGTCCATGGAAACATGACCTCACCAAATGAACTAAATAAGGCACCAGGGAACAATCCTGGAGAAACCAAGATACATGACCTTTCAGACAGAATTCAGAAGAGCTTTTGAGGAAACTGAAAGAAATTCAAGATAACACAGAACAGGAATTCAGAATTCTATTAGATAAATTTGATAAAGGAATCAAAATAGTTAAAAAGTATCAAGCAGAAATTTGGGAGCTGAAAAATACAATTGGCATATTGAAGAATGCATCAGTGTCTTTTACTAGCAGAATTGATCAAGCAGAAGAAAACTAGTGAGCAAGCTATTGAAAATAGGGGCAGGCTATTTGAAAATACATAGAGGAGACAAGAAATAAAAAACAATGGAGAACACCTACAGGATCTGGAAAATAAGTGGAAAAAGAGATAATAACACAGAACTTCTCAAACCTAGAAAAAGATAGAAGATAGTAATGTCCAAGTACAAGAAGGTTATGCAACACCAAGCAGATTTAACCAAAAGAAGACCACCTCAAGGAATTTAATACTACAACTCCGAAGAAACAGGGATAAAGAAATTATCATGAAAACAGCAAGAGAAGAGAAACAAATAACGTGTAATGGAACTCCAATACATCTGGTAGCAGACTTTTCAGTGGAAACTTCACAGGCAAAGAGAGTGGCATGGCATATTTAAAGTACTGAAGGAAAGAGACTTTTACCCTAGAATAGTATATCCAGCAAAAATAACCTTCAGACATGAGGGAGAAATAAAGACATTCCCCGACAAACAAACGCTGAGACATTTTATTAACACTAGACCTGTCATACAAGAAATGCTAAAGGGAGTACTTCAATCAGAAAGAAAAGGATGTTAGTGAGCAACAAATAATCACGTGAAGGTTAAAAAAAAAAAAACTCACTGTAATAGTAAGTGTAAATAAAAACACAGAATATTATAACACTGTAACTGTGATGTGTCAAATACTCTTATTCTAGGTATAAAGGTAAAATGATGAACCAATCAAAAACAGTTAACTACACACTGTACACTGTACACTGTATTAATATGTTATCAGATAAAATAATGGGTTTTAAAATAGTATTTGCAAGCCTCGTGGTAACCTCAAACCAAGATGCATACAATGGGGAGACAAAAAATTAAAAGCAAGAAACTAAATCATAACACTAGAGAAAATCATCTCACTAAAGGAAGACAGGGAGGAAAAAGAAGGAAAACAGACCACAAAAAAACCCAGAAAACAAATAATAAAATGGCAGGAATAAAATCTTAATTACCAATAGTACCATTGAATATAATGGATTCAACTCTCCAATCAAAAGTCATAGAGTGGCTGGGTGAATTTTAAAAACAAACCCATTGACTTGTTTCCTACAAGAAACATACTTCCCCTATAAAGACACACGTACACTGAAAAGGATGGAAAAATATATTCCATGTCAGGGGAAACCAAACAAGAGCAAAAGTTGCTGTACTTATATCAGACAAAATATATTTCAAGACAAAAACTATAACAAGAGACAAGGTCACTATATAATGATAAAAGGGTCAATTTAGCAAGAATATATAACAATTTTAAGTATATATGCAGTCAACCTTGGAGCACCCAGATATATAAAGCAAATATTATTAGAGCTAAAGAAAGAGATAGACCCTAATACAATAATAGCTGGAGACTTCACCCTACTTTCAGCATTAGGCAAATCTTGTAGACAGATACTAACAAAAAAACTCAATCTGCACTATAGAACAAATGGATCTAATAGATATTTACAAAACTTTTCACCCAATGGCTATGGAATATAAACTCTTCAGCACATAGATCATTCTCAAAGATAGACCATATGTTAGGTAACAAAACAAGTTTTAAAATATCCAAAAAATGGAAATAATATCAAGCATCTACTCTGACCACAATGGAATAAAACTAGAAATCAATAACAAGGAATTCTGAAAACCATACAAATACATTAAAATTAAACAGTATGCTTCTGAAGAATCAGTGGGTCAATGAAGAAACTGAGAAAAAAGTTGAAGAATTTCTTGAAACAGATGATAAGGAAAACACAATATAGCAAAACCTATGGAATACAGCAAAAGCAGTATTATGAAAGAAGTTTATAGCTGTAAGTGTCTGTATTAAAAAAGAAGAAAATTTTCAAATAAAAAAATCTAACAGTGTGCTTGAACTAGAAAAGCAAGAGTAAACCAAAACCAAAATCAGTAAATAAAGGAAATACTAAAGATGACTGCAGAAATAAATTTGAAATGAAGAAAACAATACAAAAGGTTAATGAAATAAAAAGTTTGTTGTTTGAGAAGTTAAACAAAATTGACTAACCTTTAGCCAGACTAAGAAAAAAGAGAGAAGATCCAAATATATAAAATCAGAGATTAAAAGGGAGACATTGTGACTACTGCAGAAATTAAAAGGATTACTAGTGGCTACTATGAGTAACTGTATGCCAATAAATTGGAAAATCTAGAAGAAATGGACAATTTCCTAGACACATACAACCTTCCAGTATTAAACCAGTAAGAAATCCAAATCCCGAACAGGCCAATAACAAGTAGCGAGATGGAAGCCATAGTAAAATCTCTCAGTAAAGAAAAGCTTGGGAACTGATGACTTCACTATAGACCTGTACCAAACATTTAAAGAAGAATTAATGCCAATCCTACTTAAACAATTCCAAAAAAATAAAGGAAGAGGGAATACTTCCAAACTTATTCTACAAGACCAGTATTACATTGATAGCAAAACGAGACAAAGATACATCAAAAAAAGAAAACCACAGGCCAATATCTCTAATCAATATTGATGCAAAAATCCTCAACAAACTACTAGCAAAGTAAATTCAACAATACATTAGAAAGCTCATTCATCATGACCAAGTGGGATTTATTCCAGGGATGCAAGGGTGATTCAACATATGCAAATCAATCATTGTGATGCACCATATCAACAGAAGAAAGGACAAAATCCATATGATCATTTCAATTGATGTCAAAATGACATTTTTATCCCTTCATGATAAAAACCCTTAAAAAAACTGAGGATAGAAGGATCATACCTCAACATAATACAAGCCATATATGACAGACCCCAGCTAGTATCATACTGAATGAGGAAAACCTGAAAGCCTTTCCTCTAGGACCTGGTACACAACAGGGATGCCCACTGTCACCACTGTTATTCGACATAGTACTGGAAAACTTAGAGCAATCAGAGAAGAGAAAGAAATAAAGGACATCCAAATTGGAAAAGAAGAAGTCAGATTATCCTTGTTTGCAGATGATATTATCTTTTATTTGGAAAAACCTGAAGACTCGTAGCCAGGCATGGTGACATGTGCCTGTAGTCCCAGCTACTTGAGAGCCTGAGACAGAAGGATCATGTGAGCCCAGGAGGCCGAGGCTACAGTGATGAGCTGAGATCATGTCACTGCATTCCAGCCTAGGCAACAGAGTGAGACCTTGTCTCAAAAAAGGAAAATAAGAAAGAAAAAACTCCACACAAAAAAATCAGAACTTATAAACAAATTCAGTAAAGTTGCAGGATACAAAATTAATATCCAGAAATCAGTAGCATTTCTTTATGCCAATGTGAACAATGTAAAAAAGAAATAAAGTAATCCTATTTACAATAGCCACACATAAAATTAAATACCGAGGAATTAATTTAAAGAAATCAACAATCTCTATAATGAGAACTATAAAACAGTGATGAAAGAAGTTGAAAAGGACACCAGAAAATGGAAAGATAGTCTATGTTTATGAATTGGAAGAATCAATATTGTTTAAAATTCCATACTACCCAAAGCAATCTACAGATTCAATGCAATCCCTATCAAAATACCAATGACATTTTTCAATAAAATAGATAAAACAATCTTGAAATGTATATGGAACCACAAAAGACCCAGAATAGCCAAAACTATCCTAGGCAAAAAGAACAAACCTGGAAAATTCACATTGCCTGACTTCAAATTGTACTACAGAGTTATACTAACCAAACCAGCTTAATGCTGGTATAAAAACAGACACATAGAACAATGAAACAGAATAGAGAACCTAGAAACAAATTCACACTCCTATAGTGAACTCATTTTCGACAGTAGTGCCAAGAACATACACTGGGGAAAAGACAGTCTCTTCTTTAATAAATGGTGCTGTAAAAACTGGATATCCATATGCAGAAGAATGAAACTAGATCCCTATCTCTCATTGTATACAAATATCAAAATGGATTTAAAACTTAAAGACTTCAAACTATGAAACTACTACAAGAAGTCATTGGGGAAAATCTCCAGGACATTGGTCTCAGCAAAAATTTCTTGAATAATATTCCACAAGGATAGGCAACCAAAGCACAAATGGACAAATGGAATCTCACCGAGTTAAAAAGCTTCTGCACAGCCCAGGTAACAAACAAAAAATTGAAGAGAGAACCCACAGCATAAGAGGAAAATATTTACAAGCTACCCATTTGACGAAGTATTAATAACCAGAATATATGAAAAGCTCCAACAACTCTATAGGAAAAAAATCCAATAACCTGACCAAAAAATGGGCAAAATATCTGAATAAACGTTTCTTAGAAGAAGACATACAAATGACAAACATGAAAAGGTGTTCAACATCATTGATCATTAGAGAAATGCAAATCAAAACTTTAGTGAGTTATCTTACCCCTGCTAAAATGGCTTATATTCAAAAGACAGGTAATAACAAGTGCTGGTGAAGATCTGGAGAAAATGGAACCCTGCATACTGTTGGTGAGAAATTAATACCACCACTATGGAGAACAGTTTGGAGGTTCCTCAGAAAACCTGAAAATGGAGCTACCATATGATCCAGCAATTTCACTGCTGGGTATATACACCAAAGAAAGAAAATGAAGATATCAAAGAGATATCTGCAATCCTGTGCTTGTTGCAGCACTGTTCACAATAGCCAAGATTTGGGAGCAACCTTAGTGTCTATCACCAGATGAGTGGATTAAAAAAATGGGGTACATATACAAAATGGAATACTATTCAGCCACAAAAAGAATGAGGTGCAGTCATTTGCAGCAACAAGGAAGGAACTGGAGATCACTATTTGAAGTGAATAAGCAAAGCACAGAAAGACAAACGTCACATGTTCTCACTTATTTGTGAGATCTAAAAATCAAAACAATTGAACTCATAGACATAGAGAGTAGAAGAATGATTACCAGAGGCTAGGAAGGGCACTTGTTGGATTGGGGAGGAAATTGAAATGGATAATAGTACCAAAAAAATAAAAGAATGATTAAGATCTAGTGTTTGATTGCATAACAGGGTGATTATAGTAAATAATAAATGACCATTTAAAAATAACTAAAAGAGTATAATTGGATTGTTTGCAACACACAGGATAAATGCTTGAGAGGGTGTATACATCCTTTTTTATGATTTCCTCATTGCACATTGCATGCTTGTATCAAAAGTTTTCATGTACCCCATAAATACATATACCTACTATGTACTGCTCACAAAAATTAAAAATACCATTTTAAATAAGATAGCTTTTTGGGGGGCGGGAACAGGGTCTCACTCTCCATCTCTCACTCAGACTGCAATGGTGAGAACATGATTCATTGGGAAATAAACACAACTTCCTGGGCTCAAGTTATCCTCCCACCTCAGTCTGCCATGTAGCCGGGACCACAGACGCACAACACCATGCCTGGCTAATTGTTTTGTTTTGTTTTGTTTTGTTTTTATTTGAGACAAGATCTCACTATGTTGCCCAGGCTGGTCTTGAACTCCCGGGCTCAGGCGATCTTCCTTCCTTGGCCTCCCAAAGTGCTGGTATTACAGGCATGAGCCACTGCACCCAGCAGCAGTCTTACTTTCTTTAAACCAGAAACTAGGGATATTAAATAGATCTCAGGAAAAAGTGGCAGGAACAGAATCTGTCTGTAGTGTACAAAATGGCTGTTAAACAGATTTTTGAATTAAACTTAAAACCTCTTGCAATTTTTAAAAGCGTGTATCAACACTTTAAGAAAACTTTGTTGTTTACACAGACTCTGGTCCTGTATCATGTCATCCCTGACAGCAACATTTAATTTTTAGAATATCGCATAAACAATTTCTTTTCAATCTCAGTGGACCCAATCACACACGAAACTTTTTTCGTAAGACCAATCTTTTAGAAATCCTCGTCTACTTGTTTAGTTCTTTCATCACTTTTCAACCCCTGCCCCCCAAGTCTTATTTCTGTAATTTTTCTTTTTAAAAAAATTATGAAACAAACAATTTTAAATTAGGTAAAATATTTACCACATACAATTTTTTACACAAAATTATTTCTTTCTAAATTCATGTTTTGATTAATAGACACAAATGTATTTAGTCTTTCCATAAAATTTAAAAAGCCAAGAATGAGTTTATATTTACTTAACAATTTGTTTCTGTTTTTTTTTTTTTTTTTTTTTTCTTATTTGGATATGGTTCAGACATTTAATGAGTATTATTTAATTTAACATAACTTTAAGATTTTAAATTACATGAAAATTTATTTGTAAACGCTTACTCTATTTGCAATTACCTAATTTATTTTTTAACAATTATACCTTGATTACCTATGAAAATTGAGATACTAAACATAGCTAGTTATCAGGTTTTTATTAACCAATTTTATTGCCTGTTAATATCAGGAATTTACCTAAGTAAGAACCTTAAGGTTAAATACGTAGGTATTCTGTCAGTAAGTCAGGAGACACAGCTGATTTTATTAAAGCAACAATATTAAATTAATCTTAATTATCAAAAGGTTAAATAAAGATTGTTGTTTTAGGTTTTATCATCTTATTACCTTAAAAGATCTAACAGAGGCATATATAAAACTGTGCGACCAGTAGACTCAAGTGAGAATGTATGTTGACAGTTTTGAAGATATTTCTAATTTTATTTTTTCAACCATTTTTAAACCAATTTATCAAGATTTACTTGTGAACTTAAAAAAAAAAAAAAAAAAAGGTGGGGGGGGTGGCAGGTGCCTATAATCCTAGCTACTTGGGAGGCTGTGGCAGAAAGATTACTTGGGCCCAGAATTTCAAGGTTGCAGTGAGCTATGATTATGCCACTGTACTCCATTCTACATGAAAGAGCAAGACTGTTTCTATAATTTTTTTGAATGGGATAATTAGTATACTATTGATTTTATATATGCACCCATTGTATCTAAATAAAATATTTTGAGGGGTGTCAAGCTAATTATACCAGATGTTATTATATACACATAACGTATAACACAGTATATGTACCTATGTGTAAACACATCTAAATGTATATATACACATATAAAAATGCTTTCATATATATACATATATAAAAATACTTTCAACTTTTAGAATTTTAGTCATGAGATAGTAAAACATATAGACTCACTGATTTTTTTTTTAAAATACATTTATCAGTCACATTTGCTATTTTGTTACATACATAGATTGCATGGTGGTCAAGTCAGGGCTTTTAGGGTATTTGTCACCTAAATAATATATGCTGTAGCCATTAAATAATTTCTCATCATTCTCCCCGCTCCCACTTCCTCACCCTTTCAAGTCTCCATTATCTATCATTCCACTGTCTACATCCATGTGAACACATTTTGTAGCACCCACTTATGGTTGATAACAGGCAATATTTGTGTTTCTGTGCCTGGATCGTTTCACTTAAGATAATGATTTCCAGGATGAATGTGGTGGCTTGTGCCTGTAATTCCAGGACTTTAGAAGGCCAAGGCAGCCAGATTTCTTGATGCCAAAATTTCAAGACCAGGCTGCGCATCATTTCAAGACCTTCTCTTTATAAATAAAAATAAAAATAAATAGCTGGAGCTGTGGCATGCACCTGTAGTCCCAGGTAGTTGGAAGGCTGAGGAGGAGGGATTACTTGAGCCCAGGATTTCAAGGCTGCAGTGTGCTATAATTGTGCCAAGACACTCCAGCCTGGGTAACATAGTGAGACCTTATATCTAGAAGATAACAAAGATAATGACCTCAATTTCATCTTTATGGCTGCAAAATACATTACTGTATTCTTTTTTATGGTTGAATAGGATTCCATTATGTATATATACCACATTTCCTTATGCATTTATCTATTGATAAACACTTAGGTTGATTCTCCTTTGCTATGAATAGTGGTGTGATAAACATGCAAGAGCAAGTATGTTTTTGATATATTGATTTTTTTTCCTTTCAGTAGATATCTAGCAGTGGTATTGCTGGATTGAATGATAGTTTTTTTAAAGTCTGTACTAATATCCATTCTGAGCAGAAGTGTATGAATTCTTTTTTCTCCATATCCTCACCAACATCTGCTCTTTTTTGTATTTTTGATAATGGCCATTCTAACTGAGGTAAAATGAAATATCATTGTAGTTTTGATTTGCATTTCCCTGATGATTAATGATGAGCATTTTTTCATATACCTGTTGGCCATTTGTATGTCTCTTTTGAAAAATATCTGTTCAGGTCTTTTGTCCCACATGGGATTATTTGATATTATTGTTGGAGTTCCTTGTATATTCTGGATGTTAGTCCTCTGATGGATTGATAGTTTGCAAATATTTTCTCCCGTATAACAGGTTGTCTCTTCTCTATGTTGATTGTTTCCTTTGCTGTGAGGAAGCTTTTTAGTTAAGTCCCATTTGTCTATTTTTGCTTCCATTGCCTGTACTTTTGAGGTCTTAGTCATTAATTTGGTGCCTAGATCAATGTCCAGAAGAGTTTACCCTAGGTTTTCTTCTAACATTTTTAAAGTTTTGGGTCTTACATGTAAGTTTTTAATCCATCTTGAGATGGTTTTTGTATGTGGTGAGAGATAAGGATTCGGTTTCATTTTTCTGCAATAGATATTCAATTTTTAAGCCATTTATTAAAGCAGGTCTTCTTTCCCCCACTGTATGTTCTGTTGGTTTTGTCAAAAATCAATTGGCTGTAAATATGTGGCTTTATTTCTGGATTCTCTGTTCTTTTATGTTAATCTATATACTACTTTTATATCACAATCCTGTTATTTTGCTTACTAAAGCCTTGTAATATTATTTGAAGGAAGATAAAGTGATGCTTCCAGCTTTGATCTTTTTATTTAAGATTGCTTTGGCTACTTGGGCTCTGTTTTGGTTCCATATGAATCTTAGGGTTGATTTTTTCTAATTCTGTGAAAAATGACAGTGGTATTTTGATAGGGATTGCATTTAATCTGTGGATTAGTCAGTTATGGTCGTTGTATTAGTCTGTTCTCACACAACTATAAAGAACTACCTGAGACTGGGTAATTTATAAAGGAAAGAGGTTTAATTACTCAGAGTTTCACTTTACAGAAAGCATGACTGGGAGGCCTCAGGAACAATCACGGCAGAAGGTGAAGGGGAAGCAAGCACGTCTTTACTATGGTGGAATGAGAGAGCAGGGGCAAGGGGGAATTGCCACACACTTTTAAACCATCAGATCTCCTGAGAACTCACGCATAGTCACAAGAACAGCATGGGGCAAATCCACCCCCCTGATCCAATTACCTCCCACCAGGTCACTCCCCCAACACTGGGAATTACAATTCAACATGAGATTTGGGTGGGGACGTGGAACCTTGAGTCACTTTATATTATTTCAATTTATGAACATGTGATATTCTCCCATTTGTTTGTGTCATCTACAATTTATTCCAGCAGTATTTTGTAGTTTTCCTTGTAGAAATCTTTCACCTCCTTGGTTAAATTTATTGCTAGGGTTTTTTTATAGCTATTGTAAATGGGATTGCCTTCTTGATTTCTTTCTTTGTAAGGTCATTGGTATATAGAAACACTGATTTTTGTACAATAATATTTTTGTATTCTTCAACTTTATTGAATTTGTTCATCAAATCAGTTCTTTGGTGGAGTCTAGGTTTTTCTGGATATATGATTATATCATCAGCAAACAGGGATAATTCTACTTCTTCTTTTTAAATTTTGATTCCTTTTATTTCTTTTTCTTTCCTGATTGCTCTAGGACATAATATATTAGGACATACCCTAATATATTAAATAAGAGTGGAAAAATTTGACATCCTTGTGTTTCTGTTTTAGAGAAAGTGCTTTCCAAGATTCTCCCATTTACTATGAGGTTAAGGGAGGAGACCACCCCTCATATTGTCTTATGCCCAATTTCTGCCTTCAAAGAAAGAAGAAGTAAAAACTAAAAGGCAGAAATGAAATCCACAAGCAGACAGCCCAGTGCCACACCCTGGGCCTTGTAAAGATCCACCCCTGACCTAATCAGTTATTTGCATAAGAAAAGCACTCTAAACATCCCTGTCCTGTTCTGTTCCATTCTAATTACAGGTGCATGCAGCCCCCATTCACGTACCTCCTGCTTGTGCAATCAATCACAACCCTCTCATGTGGACCCCCTTAGAGTTGTGAGCCCTTAAAAGGGATGGGAATTGCTCACTCGGGGAGCTCAGTTGTTGGAGACGTGAGTCTTGCTAAGGCTTCTGGCCGAATAAAGCCCTTCTTTCTTTAACTCGATGTCTGAGGGGTTTTGTCTTTGACTTGTCCTGCTACATTTCTTGGTTCCCGGACTAGGAAGCAAGGTGATTATCAGATGGACGAGGCAGCCCCTTAGGTGGCTTAGGCCTGCTGTTTGAAGCATCCCTGCAGGGGACTCCAGCCAGCTTGAGCAACACGGATCCTGAGAGCACTCCCGGGTAGGCAATTGCCCTGGTGGAATGCCTCACCAGAGCAGTGTATGGCAGGCCCGTGTGGAGGATCAACGCAGTGGCTGAACACCGGGAAGGAACTGGCACTTGGAGTCCAGACATCTGAAACTTGGTAAAACTAGTCTTTGCAACTTGCCTACTCCATTTGAGTGGAAGCGTGACCTGATCACCCACGGCATTTCCGTACCGCCAGTTTGGTTTTTTGGTTTTTGACTTGACTTGGATTGCTTGATACTTTGGTTTTAGTTTTGACCTGGCTTGGATTTCTTGATACTCTGATTTTGGTTTTGATTCTGGTTTGGTGTAAACTGTAAAAGTGTATGTGTGCCCTTTTTACCTGTCCTTTTTGTAGTGTGCATATGGTGTAAGCGTGGTGTTTTGTCTCTAGGAAGCATGAGTCAGGTACAAAGTAAACCCACCCCACTAGGAACTATGTTGAAAAATTTTAAGAAAGAATTTAAGGGAGATTACAGTGTTACTATGACACCAGGAAAACTTAGAACTTTGTGTGAAATAGACTGGCCAGCATTAGAGGTGGGTTGGCCATCAGAAGGAAGCCTGGACAGGTCCCTTGTTTCAAAGGCATGGCACAAGGTAACCTGTAAGCCAGGGCACCCAGACTAGTTCCTGTACACAGACACTTTGCTACAGTTGGTTTTAGACACCCCCCCACCCCAACGGTGGTTGAGAGAACAGCAGCATAAGCGGCTTGCAGAGGTAAGGAAAGACCAGCAGAGAGACAAAGAGGAAAGAGACAGAGAGAAAAAGAGGCAAAGAGAGAGAGGAAGAGACAGAGAGACAAAGCAGGAGTCAAGGAGAAAAAGAGAGAGAGAGAGGAAGAGACAGAGGCAAAAGCAAAGTCAAAAAGAGAGAGAGACAGAAAGTCAAAGAAAGAGAGAAATATACAAGTAGTTTAAAAAAAAAAAAAGTGTATCCTATTCCTTTAAAAGCCAGGGTAAATATAAAACCTATAATTGATAATTGAAGGTACTCTCTGTAACCCTATAACACTCCAATACCACTTTGTTGTCAGTGTAAACAAGGGCGTATCCCGAAAACACTGAGGCCACTGATAACCTGTAGCCTTCCTATCAAAAATCCTTAACCCAGTAACCCACGGATGGCCCAGATACATTCAATCTGTAGCAACAACTGCTTTGCTAACAGAAGGAAGTAAAAAAATAACTTTTAGAGGAAACCTCAGTATGAGCACACCTCACCAATTCAGAAGTATCCTAAGAAAAAAAAAAAAAAAAAAAAGGATGATTTAACGTTAACCACTGAGAATTCCCTTAACCCAGAAGTTTTCCTAACAGGGCATCTAAATCTTAATTACTATACAAAGGTCTGACCAGACCTAGGAGAAACTCCCTTCAGGACAGGATGATGGATGGTTCTTCCTGGGTAATTGAAGGGGAAAAAAAAGCCATCTATACCAATTCTAAGTTAATTTGGATAAAATAAGGTCTTATTAATAGCAAAGGATAATTAAAATCCCAAACTTGGAAGGTTTTCAACAAAAGTAAAGTTTGCTAAAAGTTAACAGTGTAATGTGTATTGTAGTAACTTCTAATCTTGTGGCCTTAGTCTAGTCCACAGACATAAAGGAAGTTTGCTTTGGAAAAGAATGGTTATCATCCCTGAAAAAAAAAAAAAAGAATAAAAGGGGAGGGGGGGCAGAATTTATGTAAAAAGAGTGTTATATGGTAAATTCTTGTCCTGAAATAAATTAACTGGTTGTTTAAAGAAAGAAATGTTTGTAATAAGTCAGAAAGTTGAGGCATGTCGAAGAATTTTCTGCAAAAGTTGTGAAAGAGAAAAATATATAAAAAAGAATTTATGCAAGAAATGTTGTATAATTTAAAAGCAACTCGGTCTCCTGCATGTAAAACTATTGAAAAAAACAGTTTATGTGCAAGATGTATAAGCAAAGTAAAATATGCCTTTGGTAAAAGGACTATAAGGAGACATAAGAATATAAATTTTTACCTACATTAAAAGGTTAAAAAATAACTGTTTTGAAGGTTGTAGCAAGTTTTAAAACATTAATTGTAAAGGAAATTCTGTGTGTAAACATATTAGCTAAAGTTAAAGGGGTATCATCCAGTTTTTCTGTGAATTGGACGTTAAAGTAAAAACACAACGGGTTTTTCTTAAAGCACTAACCTGCTCTTTAACAAAGATTATAAAAGCTTAAAAGGAGTCTATAAAATTATAATCTTACCTTATGGTCTGACATTAAAAATTTAATAAATATGTAGACAAAGTTTTATTAAAACTAAGTTTAATATTAATAACACACTAATATAAAGGTGAAATTTAGCTTATCTGGTATAAAAATCGTACAGGAAGCATTGTCAAATATAAAATGGTGTTTGTCTTTTTTGGTCTAAAAACTAATAAAAATAGGTGCTGAAGGAAATTTCTCAGTAGAAAGGCACCAAGGACTATAAAGTCCACTGCTGATGTCCCCACATTTAAAACAAAATGTCAATTTCTTAGAAATTATATACTTGGTTTATCTTCCACTTTCATTTCCCTCAAAACTAAAAGTATTTTAGCACATGTACCACCCCTAGAATTTCTGGTAAACCAGCACCAGCCTGAAGATCACAAACTCGTCAAAGGATGAAAAGAAAGGAAACTTGATCCAGCCTAGGAAAGACCCTACGTTGTGCTGCTAACCACTGAGACTGCTGTTCATACAGCAAAAAAAGGAGGAACTCATCACAACCGAGTCAAGAAAGTGCCACCCTCTCCAGAGTCATGGGACATAGTCCCAGGGGAAAACTCTACCAAACTAAAGCTAAGAAAAATTTAACTCTTTCATCTATTACTCTTTCTTCTTTCCTTGCTGTGTTGCTGACCATCTAGTTATTAACATAACCAAGTCAATTTTGCCTCAAACTATTGCATTTAATGCTTGCCTTGTTATACCCTGTGGGGACTTGCCAAGTCAAAGACAGCTCTCTACTTCAGAAAAGTACCTCTGTCCCTCCTGACTCTTCTCAGACTGGGCATTAGTAAATTAGGATCATTTAATCTGGGGAAATTGTGATAAAGACTCCAGTGTCAACCAGGAGTCTTGCTCCCCAATGTACAGCTTTTATGCCATAGATGGTCCAACATTCTGTGGACCACGAAAGAGCAAGGATGAACTGCCCCAACCAGTTTTTGTAACTTCCTAAAATCATACATTCATTTTACTAGAGGATCATAGAATTTAAAGACTTAAACTTTGGCAATTAAGACAGGATACCAAGATGCAAATGCCTGTTTGGAATAGATCAAATATTCCACCCACACGTTAAACAAAAGCAATTGTTATGCTTGTGCACATGGCAGCCCAGAGACCCAGATTGTCCCCTTTCCACTAAGGTGGTCCTCCAGTCAACCAGACATGGCCTGCATGGTAGCTCTTTTCCAGGATTCTACAGCCTGCAGTAATAAGTCATGCCAAACTCTCTGCTATATCCCAAAGTCCGGTACCCTGTGGATCAGCCCCTGAGGGCCATCCAGCCTCTGTCTCCCAACACTAAGTTCACTTCGTGTCTCTCATGACAGGAAGGAAACTTAGTGTTCCTTGGACACCTGAAGGGATGCAATGAGCTTAAGAATTTTCAAGAGCTTATCAATCAGTCAGCCCTTGTTCATCCCAGAGCAGATGTGTGGTGGTATTGTGGTGGACCTTTACTGGGCACTCTGCCAAATAACTGGAGTGGCACTTGTACTTTAGTCCAATTGGCTGTCCTTTTCACCCTGGCTTTTCATCAACCAGAGGGAGGAAAAATAAGACATCATAAAGCGGGAGAAGCCCCTTATGGGTTTTTGAACTCTCACATCTATTTAGACACAATTGGAGTCCCATGGGGAATACCAGATCAATTTAAAGCTTGAAATCAAGTAACTGCAGGATTTGAGTCAATATTTTGGTGGGTGGCAGTTAATAAAAATGTAAATTGGATAAACTACATTGATTATAACTAATGGCAACGAGCTTTTCATGAGTTAAAAGAAAAACTCATGTCGGCCCCAGCCCTGGGACTGCCTGACCTGAAAAACCCTTTACACTCTATATGTCAGATAAAGAAAACATAGCAGTTGGAGTTTTAACCCAGACTGTGGGGTCCTGGCCAAGGCCAGTGGCCTATCTCTCAAAACAACTAGACAGACTTTCCAAAGGCTGGCCCCCAGGTCTAAGGGCCCTGGCAGCAACAGTGCTGTTAGCACAAGAAGCAGATAAAGTAACCCTTGGGTAACACCTGAATATAAAGGCCCTCCATGCTGTGGTAACTTTGATGAATACCAAAGGACATCATTGGCTAACGAATGCTAGATTAACCAAGTACCAAAGCTTGCTATGTGAAAATCCCCACACAACCATTGAAGTTTGCAACACCCTAAACCCCACCACCTTGCTCCTGGTATCAGAAAGCCCAGTTGAACATCACTGTGTAGCGATATTGGACTCAGTTTATTCTAGTGGGCCCAACCTCCGAGAGCATCCTTGAACATTAGTAGATTATGAGCTGTATGTGGGTGGGAGCAGCTTCGCCAACCCTTGCAAAGTGACTCTGAAGAAGGTGACAAGCCCTGCTCCAGTCACATCTGGAAGCTGACTGGTCCACGCACGGCCGAAGCATGAGAAAACACATCGCAGGATTTTCCTTAAAATTTGAACTGGTACAGTAAGGACTTCAACTGACCTTCCTCAGACTGAGGACTATTCCCAGTGTATACATCAAGTCACTGAGGTAGGAAAAAAGGTGCTACAGTCCTATTATTTTATGGTCATTATAAGTGTACCAAGACTCTAAAAAGAACTTGTATATATAATGCTATGCTATACAAGGTGTGTAGCCCAGGAAATGACCAACCTGATGTGTATTATGACCTATCTGAGCCTCCCATGACCACAGTTTTTAAAATAAGATTAAGGACTGAGAACTGGTGGGGGCTCATAAGTGACATGAGTAAAGTGTTAGCCAAAACAAAAGAAAAAGGGGTGCCCAAACTGAAGGGGTGGCCTGCCCCTCCACACCTGTGGGCGTTTCTTTTTAGGTGGAATGAGAGACTTGAGAAAAGAAATGAGACACAGAGACAAAGTATAGAGAAAGAAAAAGTGGGCCCAGGGGACCAGCGCTCAGCATACAGAGGACCCACACCGGCACTGGTCTCTCAGTTCCCTCAGTATTTATTGATCATTATCTTTACCATCTCAGAAAAAAGGGAAGTGGCAGGATAATAGGATCATAGTAGGGAGAAGGTCAGCAGTAAGATATATGAATAAAGATCTCTGTGACATGAATAAGTTTAAGGAAAAGTGCTGTGCCTTGATATGCATATGCAAACATCTCCATAAACCTTTTTAGTGCATAAAGAGCAGCATTGCTGCTAGCAAGTCCCACCTTCAGTCCTAAGGCGGTTTTCTCCTTTCTCAGTAAATAGAACATACAATCGGGTTTTACACCAAGACGTTCCATTGCCCAGGGATGGGCAGGAGACAGATGCTTTTCTCTATCTCAACTGGCAAGAGGCCTTCTTTCCTCTTATACTAATTCTCCTCAGCACACACCATTCACGGGTGTCAGGCTGGGGGACGATCAGGTGTTTCCCTTCCCAGGAAGCCATATTTCAGACTATCACATGGGGAGAAACCTTGGAAAATACCTAGCTTTCCTAGGCAGAGGTCCCTGCGACCTTCCACAGTGTATGTTTCCCTGGGTACTTGAGATTAAGAGAATGGTGATGACTTTCCGTAAGCATACTGCCTTCAGGCACTTGTTTAACAAAGCACACCCTGCACAGCCCCAAATCCGTTAAACCTTGAGTCACCACTGCACATGTCTCTTGCAAGAACAGGGTTGGGGGTAGGGTCACAGATTAACAGCATGTCAAATACAGAACAAAATGGAGTCTCTTATGTCTACTTCTTTCTTTATAGACACAGTAACAGTCTGATCTCTCTTTTCCCCACACAAACAAATCACTTTGAAATTTGATGCCTGTGCTGTCATTAATAGTAACAAGTTAGGAATAGGATGTGGTTTTCTTAATTAGGAAAAAGGCTATACATCAAAAAAAAAAAAATAAGTACATTTGTCATAAATTAGGACTGTGTGGAAATTAGTGTGGATACTGGCCTTGTGTCATTTAGGCTACTTGGGTAAAAATAAAAAGGATCCCATCCACCTTCAGAAAGGGAAAAGTGGCCCTTCCTGTACCAGTGGTCAGTGTAACTCCTTAGAACTAGTAATAACCAACCCTCTTGATCCTTGCTGGAAAAAAGGGGAGTGTGTAACCCTAGGAATTGAGGGGGCTGGACTGGATCCTCCAGTAAATATCGTGGTTTCAGAAGTTTATAAACACTCTCCTGAGCCAGTATTTCAAACCTTCTATGATGAACTGAATGTGCCAGTACCAGAAATTCCAGGAAAAACAAGAATTTGTTTTTGCAATTAGCTGAGTATGTAGCCTAGTCTCTCAATGTCACTTCATGTTATGTATGTGGAGGAACTGTAATGGGAGATCAATGGCCATGGGAAGCCCGAGAATTAGTACCTACAGACCCAGTACCTGATGAATTCCTGGCTCAAAAGAATCACCCTGATAACTTCTGGGTCCTAAAAGCCTCAATTGTTAGACAATACTGTATAGCAAGAGTGGGGAAGGACTTCACCCTTCCTGTGGGAAGACTCAATTGTCTTGAGCAAAAACTGTATAATAATACTACAAAAACAGCCACCTAGTGGGGTTCAAACCGCACTAAGAAAATTCCATTTAGTAAATTCCCAAAGTTGTAAACCGTGTGGACCCACACAGAGTCCCACCAGGACTGGACAGCCCCCACTGGATTATACTGGATATGTGGGCATAGAGCTTATGCCAAATTACCCGACCAGTGGGCAGGTAGTTGTGTTATTGGCACTATTAAGCCATCTTTCTTCCTACTGCCCATAAAGACAGGCAAACTCCTGGGCTTCCCTGTCTATGCTTCCCACGAAAAGAGAAGCATAGCTATAGGAAATTGGAAAGATAATGAATGGCCCCCTGAGAGAATCATACAATATTATGGGCCTGCTACTTGGGCACAAGATGGCTCATGGGGAAACCGGACCCCCATTTACATGCTCAACTGAATCGTATGGTTACAAGCTATCTGAGAAATAATCGCTAATAAGACTGGCAGAGCCTTGACTGTTCTGGCCCAGCAAGAAACAGATTAGAAATGCTATCTATCAAAATAGACTGACTCTCGACTACTTGCTAGCAGCTGAAGGAAGGGTCTCTGGGAAATTTAACCTTACTAATTGCTGTCTACACATAGATGATCAAGGGCAAGTAGTTGAAGACATAGTTAGAGATATGACAAAACTGGCATATGTGCCCTTGCAAGTGTGGCATGGATTTGATCCTGGAGCCATGTTTGGAAAATGGTTCCCAGTGCTAGGAGGATTTAAAACTCTTATAATAGGAGTCATAATAGTAATAGCAACCTGCTTACTGCTCCCTTGTTTGCTACCTGTACTTCTTCAAATGATAAAATGCTTCATCGCTACCTTAGTTCACCAAAATGCTTTAGCACAAGTGTACTATATGAATCACTATTGATCTGTCTTGCAAGAAGACATGGGTAGTGAGAATGAAAGTGAGAACTCCCATTATTGAGTGAGATTCTCAAAGGTGGGGAATAAGGGAGGAGACCACCCCTCATATTGTCTTATGCCCAATTTCTGCTTCCAAAGAAAGAAGTAAAAACTAAAAGGCAGAAATGAAATCCACAAGCGGACAGCCCAGCGCCACACCCTGGGGGCCTGGTAAAGATCAACCCCTGACCTAATCAGTTATTTGCATAAGAAAAGCACTTTAAAGATCCCTGTCCTGTTCTGTTCCATTCTAATTACTGGTACATGCAGCCCCCAGTCATGTCCCCTCTGCTTGCTCAATAGATCACGACCCTATCACATGGACCCCCTTCGAATTATGAGCCCTTAAAAGGGACAGGAATTGCTCACTCAGGGAGCTCAGTTGTTGGAGACTTGAGTCTTGCCAAAGCTCCCAGCCAAATAAAGCCCTTCCTTCTTTAACTCAATGTCTGAGGGGTTTTGTCTGCTGCTTGTCCTGCTACAATGTTAGCTGTGAGTTTGTATATATGCCCTTTATTATTTTGAGGCATGTTTCTTCTGTGCTTAGTTCTTTGAGAGTTTTTATTACAAAGGGATGCTGAAATTTATGAAATTTTTTTCTGGGTCTATTGAGATGGTCATGTGGTTTTTGTTCTTGATTCTCTTAATGCAAAATATCGTATTTGTTGATTTGCATATGTTGAGCTGTCCTTCCATCCCTGGTATAAAACCCACTTGATTGTGGTGTATTATCTTTTCTATGCACTGTTTTATTTGGTTTGATAGTATTAATATTGCAATTTTTGCATCTATGTCCATCAGGGATATTGGTCTAGAGTTTTTCTTTTTTGTTGTGTTTTTCTCTGATTTTGGTATTAGGGTGATACTGCCTCATAGAATGAGTTAGAGATAATTTTCTCCTCTTCGATTTGTTTGAATACTTTGAGGAGGATTGGCATTAGTTCTTTGTATATTGGTAGAATTTGACTTTAAATTTATCTGGTCCTGGGCTTTTCTTGTTTGGAGGTTTTAAAAATTACGATTAAATCTTGTTGTTTGTTCTTATTTGGAAATTTTTTAAATTACTGATTCAATCTTGCTATTTTTTATTGCTCTCTTCAGGTTTTCTGTTTTTTCTTGTCTAATCTTGGGAAGTTGTATGTTTCCAGGAGTTTACCTGATTCCTCTAGGTTTCCTAATTTGTGAGCGTATAGTTCTTCATAATCATCTCTGATCATTTGTGTTTCTGTTGTGTCAGTTGTATTGTCATATTTCTCATTTCTGATTTTGTTTATGTGGGTATTTTCTTGGTTAGTCTAGCTAGTGATTTTTAAATGTTTTTAATCTTTTTGAGGAACCAACTTTTGTTGATTCATTGTATTGTGTTTTTAGTGTTCATTTTTTTAGTTCTGCTCTAATGTTTGTAATTTTTTCTGCTGCTAATTTTCAGTTTGGTTTGTTCTTGCTTTTCTAGTTATTAGGGCATATTAGTAGATTGTTATTTTGTAATCTATTTTATTATATAGGCCTTTAATGACGTGAGGTTTTGTTTTGTCATATTGTTGATTATTTCCTAGCTGTTTCATAAATTTTTTGTTTCTTTTTAGTCTTGGTGTTTGTCATTGTGGTTTGGTGGATGCTGCAGTGGTGCCCTTTGATTCCTTTCTCTTCCTCCTTTTTGTGATTACCAGTGCATTTTATATTTTCTTGTGTTTTTATGGTGGTAAATGTCATTCTTTCACTTCTATTGTAGGACTCCCTTGAGCATTTCTTATGCTGTTAGTCTGATGGGATTCCCTTTATAGATGAATAGATACTTTTCTTCTGCTAATTTTAGAATTCACTCTTTCACTTTGACTTAAGACATTCTTATTATAATGTGTTGTGACAAGGTTCTTTTTGTGTTGTATTTTCTTGGGGATTGCTGAGCCTCCTGTATCTGGATGTCTACAATTCCCATTAGAACTGGAAAGTTTTCATATATTGTTTTGTTAAATTGGTTTTCTAACCTTTTTGATGGCTCTTCTCCCTCAGGGATACAAATAGTTTCTAAATTTAGCTTCTTTATGTTGTCCCAAGTGTCTCAAAGATTTGTTTATTCTTTTAAAATTTTTTTTAATTTTTGTCTTAGCGGATTATTTTTAAAAGACTGTCTTCAATTTCTAAAATTCTTTCTTCTACTTGGTCTAGTGTATTATTGAAGCTATTGGATGTATTTTATATTTTCTTTAATAATTTCTTCTGTTCTTGGATTTCTGGGTTTTTTAATTTTTTTAATAAATTTCTCATTTGTATCCTGAATTTTTTTTTTTTTTTGGAGCTGTTTGTATTGGTTTTCCAATTTCTCTTGCATCTTATTGACCTTCAAAATTAATATTGTGAATTCTTTATCCAAGATTTTGAGAATTGAGAATTACTTTTTGGTTAAGAGTTATTGCTGGATAGTTATTGTGTTCCTTTGAGGGTGTCATATTCCCTTACTTTTTTATGTTTCCTGTATCATTACATTAATTTCTGGACATCTGGTGTAACAGTTGCTTTTTCCTATTTTTGGATTTACTTTCACTGGGTGGGATTTCTTTTTTCTGAAGGTGTGTCAGTAGTGTTGATTAGGTAGGGCCTTTTAGCTTTCCTTCTGGATGTGTGCTGCAGGGAAGCCTCTGTATGATTTCTTTGACTATGAATGGCATTAGTGGTGTCTGTGATTTCCTCAGTGTGTTGAGGTGCAGTTATTAGGGGAGACTATGGTAAAGTTGTCATTTGAACTGGAGTGCCAGATGGGCTCATCTTCAGGCTTCAGAGGTAGCAGTGGTTGGTCAAGCATGTCTATCCTTATATCATGGTGTTACATATGCTGGCACCTGTGTTAGTGGTTCCAAGTGGGCTGATTCACACACTTCTGCATGACTTTCTCAGATGCTTATTATAGGCTGTTAAGTCCTTAGGCAGCCGCTGTGATGTGGGTCATGGCAGCAGCAGTGGCAAGATGCTCTTCTGGGTCCCAAGAACTATGTACTTGTGCTGGCAATGGTTGCAATGGGCTATGCAGGCCAGCAGGTGGCATTTGCAGGTGAGAAGCAGCAGAGGTAGAATATGTAAGTTGGTTAGGCCCAACTTTAGGAGGGGTGCTCTGGTGTCCCATATAGTGGATTGGGCTGTACAGTTTCCCAGGCCGTGGGCCCCATACTCTGTCTTGGGAGGTGATGGGGAAAAGCCTGTTGGAGCTGAATGAGGTAGGCTTGCTCTCAGGCCCTCCAATAACAGGTGCATGCACCTGCTGTGATAGGCAGGGCAGTGGTTAGGTCCTAGCAGAATTATTGGGTTAGGGGCAGCAGCTGCCATGCTGAGGTCTTACCCTGGGGAAGATGAGGCTGGCCTCAGTGGCCATAGCCTTGGCCAGTGAATGGGGGACATGTATCCCTCTCATACTCCCATGCCACCAGAGCTTGCTCCCCAGTTCCAGTTGTTGCAGCTAATCCAGCTGATCTATCACACCTCACAGTCTGTACCCAGCCCACAATTCAGCCCCAGGCTGTAGGAGCCCCTGTACAGCTCTATAGCAAGACTTCATGGTAACTTGCTTCTCACTGCAAGGTTACAACACCCATTTCCCCCATGCCCAATGTGAAAGGCGGCAACCTACCCCACCCTTGCTTCTTAGTCCTAGCTGTAGGAGCCCGCCCTCTGCTTGTGCCCCAACTCTAATAAACAGCTCAACTTTCCATACCTAGGATTAGTGCCACTGGTTTTCAGGACAGTACCTGAAAACAGATCTTAGTCTGTTAAAAGCTAGGTTTGAAAATGGCATTTTTCTGCAGCTGCTTAGACTTTTAAAAGGGTGTGAGACCCAGGGTAAGTTCCCTACTTGCAGTGTTTTTTTGTTTTTTGTTTTTTGTTTTCTCACGTCTTCCAGGGGTTCCCAAGTTACATTTAGAGCTTGGGAAGTTCAGAGTGCTCTTTGGTAGTTTGGATTGTATGATTCCCCAGTGGGAAAGTGGGCCACAGTAAGACTCTCACTCACCCTCTCCACATATTGGGGAGTCACTGTCCATTTCCAGCCAGCCTTGGGCCAGCAGGGTGCCTGTTTTTTGGTTTTTGGTTTTTGTTTGTTTGTTTGTTTGTTTGTTTTACTTCCTTTTTGTTTTTTCCTGTTACTTTTCTGTGAATCTTTCATGTTCCCTCTTGAATAATGTATTCAAAGTGTGATTGTCTACACCCTTTTGGTTCTAAGTGAATGAGGCATGCTGAAAATGCTGTTAGTTAACCATCTTGAAAAAAACAATAAACAAAGACAAGCCAAACTCACAGATTTATAAGATAGTTGGGTCTCAATTTTTTTAATGAGATAAGGCTAAACTTAAATTTATAATAGGTAATCTTTGATATAGTTTGTATATCTATGCCCACCCAAATATGTTGAATTGTAATCCCCAATTCTGGAGGTGGAGCCTGGTGGGAGGTGTTTGGGTCATAGGGGTAAATCCCTCATGGCTTGGTGCTGTCATCATGATATTGAGTTCCCATGAGATCTGGTCATTTAAAAGTGTGTGGCACCTCCCCACATTTTGCTCTCAGCATGTGATGTGCTTGCTTCCCCTTTGCCTTCTGCCATGATTGTAAGCTTCCTGAGGCCTCTCCAAAGGCCAACCAGATGCCAGCACCATGCTTCCTACAAAGACTGCAGAACTATGATGCATTTCAACCTTTTTTTCTTTATAAATTGTCCAGTCTAGCTATTCCTTTATAGCAGTGCAAGAATGACCTAATACACTTTTATTTACTCAACCTGTGAGTAAAACAGTTTAATTCAGCTAGATTTCACAAGGAATACTTAACGTTAAAATGTGACCCAATTATATGAGGAGGCCTAAAAGATGGGAGTTATTCTAACAAAGACTGTAGGGCATTTTCTTGGACTTCACTTTTTTTTCTTGAAGATAAGAATGTTGCCATTCCTTTTCACATAGGGATGATGTCTTTTACATGAAAAATTTATATTTTACTTTTAAAAAATAGCATCAAGGTCAAAATTTTTTTCTTTCATTTCTGCTGGTTTTTAAGTGATTTTTACTTAACTAGTATATCAGAATAGCTGAAAAGTTGCAGAAAAAAAGAGTTTAGCTTAGAGAAGGATAAAAAGGAGGAATTGCAAGATGGGGAGAGGAAAGCCCCAGGAGCAAAGTGTTTCCATTAGCTTTGAGAAAGATTGCCTTGCCAGAAAATATTACTATTAGTCCTGAATTGTATTGTTGTTTTTTTTAAACCTCAAGATATCAATTGAGATAAGAGTTTAATTTGGAGTATAACTTTTATGGACACAATCTTTTAGTTTAGTTTTAAGAACAACAGATTAAATGATCCCTATAGCATTTTAACATGTTGTCAGCTAGACTCCCAGAAAATATTGTGGCATGGCTTTGAGCTTTGAGAGCTCATTTTTAATTAAATATGCCTTGATGATTTGGTTTAATGCCAAGTACATAAAAGCCAGTTAAATCCAAGTGCTGAATATGCAAAGGCCAAATAAAGGAAAGTGCCAATGGAAAATATAGTACTTACTTACCAAGGAAGGACAGTAAGCCTTCTCCATATGAAGGGGTAAATCCCCTAAACCAAACCTTGAAGCCAAACCTCCAGCTGAGGTTCAAACTTCCAGCTGAGGTCAACAGGAGGAAAATAACCCTCCTCCACAGGAAATCTAGCGAGGAGGAGAAAGATCTCTCTTCAAACAGGAGGGGGAAAGACCCCTCCTCAGTCAAATCTGAAACAAAACAGAGCTCAATCAAAATCAAGACTTTGTTCCAAAACAGACTCATGAAGGGAGGCAGATCATGTATTGTGGGCTGGGGAGCTTACTGGGCCCCAGTGTGAGTACCTCATACCTTAGATCCAAGGGCTGGTGATTCTCCCCAAGATGAGTCACCTTTGGAATCCTGCTTCTGGCATCGAGTATGTTGAAGTCAAAATGTAGAGGCAAACCTCTAAATTTAATGTTTTATTTGGGAAACAAGAATTGAAATTGGGGATATACTCACAGACTAGGTAGACTTTGGTATTTTCAAAGAACAGACAGGATGTTGGAGGTTTTAGAAAAAGGTGAAATGTTATGTATTGTTTTGCAGAAAGTTCGTTGGCACTAGCAAAGTTTCAAAGAGCTGGCAAGCTTTGATGGGTGAGTGACGGCCATGTGTAAAACAAGTCTTAGAGTTGAGCAGGTTGTTTCAGTAGCTATTAGATAAAACTGTTTTCAGGTTAGAGCTGGTCATTACAGAGGTCAGGATTGCAAAAAAATTACATCATTAAAGCAATGTTATATGCCCTAAGTGCTTTTGCCCCTGGTCACTTGCCTCTGTTTTAGTTGCGTATGATAAGATGACCCAATTTGTATGATAAACTTTACAGCTGGGAGGATAATACTGTGGCTTACCTCCAAGGTTCTCAAGTAGGCACTCCTAATCCAGATTAGTGTACCATGGGTCAGAAAAGTGGGCCCAGTGGCTCCACACAGACAGGTGATCTTTGGTTCTACAGCCCCTTCAAGGAAGCTCTACATGAAAGTGTGGCTCTTCTCTCCATGCAGCACCCCCACATTCACTCATTTGTGCATTCATACATGCATGTATGCATGCAAACACACATGCCTCTACTTTCTTCTTTAATTGTGTATGTGTATCTATGTATATTTTCTTCTTTTTCTCTTCCTTTCTCCCGTAACCACCTTGGAGATGCCACTGTGGATAGAGATTCCTCCCAATTAAGTAGTAGCCCTTAACACTGCATGATGGACACTCCCGTTTCCCCTCTGCCTTCTATTCCTCCTCCTGACTCTGTCTACAGTGAGAATTATATGTCATTTTTCTTTGTGTATGTGTTTTTAGTCTCCAGTGTGAATGAAGGCAAATGCAGAGGTATGTGTGCTTTGACACCAAGATGCTTACATGTGATAGACTCTCTTATACTTTGTAGCTTTCACAAAACACATCCCCTGAACGTTGCATCTCTGTTCAGAGTCAACATACTCCCAGACTCTTTTCATTTCCCCTCTAATAACTGCTCAGTTGCCCATGTGTCTTCCTGGAGGTGGCAAGAACATTATTTATTTACCATGTCCCTTCTCTTTGAACATGAGGCTTGTGTTTTTTTCCCCCTACTGATTTCTTGAAACAGAAGTAGCTTTGAGACTGTGCTGTTTTCTTGAAACAGAAGTAGCTTTGAGGCTATGTAAAGACGTACTTCCTATAGGAGGTGTGTGGGTGAGAGAGAAAGAGAGACAAGTACATCATATGGTGTTAATGTCCACCCAGAAGAAAGAGGCTTGGTAGATTAAAAGGTAGCCACATCCAAGAATGATTTGTCCTTATGCCCAGAACATCAATATGACATAGCTGTGTGCAGCCAGAATGGAGGTACCTGGTTGTCATTTTTTCATCAGCCAGATGAGCTTCAGGTCACTAGAGGGTCTATTATTTTATTCTTGTATGGTGGAGGAAACAGCCTTGTGAACATACTTGGAAATTTATTCTTCCATACTCATACAAGTAAAGAGACCAGGAAAGAAACACTGTGAGGGGAGACACCAAGGTGAGAAAGTCAGGGTACCCACAGAAAAGAGAACTGAGGGGCAGGTATCCTCTGGTTTTACACAAGAGAATTCCAGGAAAGGTACCTCTTTATGACAGCCTCAAGTAGCATTTGTGTGATTTCCAGGAGATATGTAGAGTTGATTTTCATGCTATGCTTTCTCCATAGATGACAGGAAACTAGAGAGCTGATGTCCTAACCTAAAAGCCCTCACACAGTTGCTTTCATGGGGTATATGTACACTGCTCTGTTTTGAATGTCACTTTAGCAGTGCATCCCACATACAGTGAAGGACAGTTGGCTATCTTGTTTCCGGGAACATAGAATAGACAGAAAGAGAGGAAAACTGTGCAAGCCTGGGTTGTCTGTAGGTGCTGGGGTTATAGGTGAGTGGTTTTGTCTTCTTTTTTCTTCTTCTTTTTGAAGAGTCTGTTTTATGTTATAAATGGGACAGTGCTGGGATTTCAGCACTCCTCCAAGAGAGACTACTAGAGCATGTAGGTAGCTGGCATGGGGCATTTGTATCCACTTCTATAGCTTTCTATCATGCTTGGTAGGAAGGGCTCTTGAGTAGATTCCTGATGGTGGGCTCAAAGTAGGGAAGCATCTGAATGAGCACCTAAGTATGACGTGTGCCCTTAAGGGGATAGGGTTACTTAATGAAACTCAAGGTCTCTGTCCTAAAGAGGAGGGGAGGGTGGAAATGGGTTGGGCCTAGGACTTTGTGAGGTCATCTGCCAGTGATAGGACTTTTGGGCTCCCTTTATTGCCCATGAGAAGAAATGATCTCAGTCCCACTGGGGCAGAAAAAGTCTGTTTGGGACCCAGGGAAGAGAGCCAGATCTTTTGGACTTTTGCCTTGCATTAAATTATGTGCTCACTCACTTTTCTGCCTGATGTCACCTGATCCCTCCTGGGCCTGGCTTGCTGCACCATGGCCCTTCTCCTGACTAATGAGGATTTGTGTGCTTAAGCTAAACTCTTAAAAGGGTGCTCCTGCAGAAGGGAGTGGGGATGCATGTTCATGCCCACAGCCTGGTACCCATCTTCCCATGATCTTTAAATCTGTCTTTTAACACTGTTAGGAGGAACATAGAGGAAATGTGGTATCTTAAAGACCTGTCAATCTCTTCCAAGCTAAAACTCAAGAGACTTAAAAGTATACCTGTATCTACAAATTTTTCACTACAAGCCTTCTATGGAGAATTGTTCAGTCACTGACCCTGGGTCATGTGCAAGGAGGTAGGTATTCCTGTTGTGGCATCTATGTCCTCTCCTGACTAGCCCAAGTGTGGGATCTTTATTGTTTGAAGACAAGTAGATGGCATATGAAAGCCACAGACCACCAGACTGGGAAGAGGTTATGAGGGAAGTACCAGTTGTGAGAACTAGGCACCTAGTAATCAGCTACAATGAATACTCCTTGGCTGTTTCTTTAATAACAGACGGTACAGGGACAGGATCTTAAGGGAGAGGAGGAATTTTGCTGGTAATTCTGTTGCAATACTGCCATCAAGAGGAACAGGTATGGCAATCAAATCACAATCACCCTTCCCTGTGGTTGCCTGGGGAGGAGTGGCTTCGTAGTATTGTCAGGATTCAGGCAAGACTGTGCCTAGATAAGCTATCCAGAGTCATGAGGGAAGCATGGCTTATAACCTGTGCACATTCTGGAAACTCCAGGGACAGGTGCCAAAAAAAGCTGGACATCCAGGACACCTGGCGGGTCCCATACAGAAAGCTGTGGCTCAGGAGGCTGGTGACAGCCATGTCTGGGCAAGAGTAGCAGAGGCCTCCACCAGGGAGCTCCAACTCGAGGCCATGGGCATTTTGCCTGGTGCCCTTTCCCCTGGGAGCAATGGGTGGGAAGGCCTAGGTGAGTCCCAGGCCCTGAGAGGCTCCCTTGGCCATAGTGCACCGTAGTGAAAGATCACTCCCAGCACTGCAATTCTTTGGCTATTGGTGCCTGAGATGGCCAGTGCTGGGATGGTCCACCATCCTAAAGAAGAAGATGTACTGTCTGGGGCCCTGCGGGGCCTAAACCCAGAATATACTAGATGAGATTGAAGTAACACCAGACCCAGCCACCATGAGATGCTGTGCACCCCTGAAAACCTCGTTTGTTGTGTCTCAAAGGATCAGATGGTTGTCTTGGAACTTGTGCATTCCCTGTGGTGCTCGTTTGTGCTTTGGAACCTTCCAAGGCTCCCTCCTGTTCTTTGGGGAGTGCTCAGATCCTTGCCATGTTTAGGTTTAAACTGGGAGGGAAGAGGGTCCTCCTTGGCCTTTTGAAGTCCAGGAAGCCAAGAGCGTGCAGAAGGAAGAACCAGTTGGGCTTCTTGTGGAGAGAGCCTGCTACATGCCAGACAGGACTGCTGGGGTACACTCAGAAAACGTCGTCGTAAATGGTGCTATGACCTGACACATTAACCCAGACATCTCCATGCCTGCTCTGTAGTGGAGGTGGAATTGGGCCAGATCCAACATGGCATGTGAGGTTGAAGCTTGGAGGACATGTCCCCTTGCAGGAACAATCTGGTAAAGCAGAGGACCTGGCCATTTATTGGTGGGTTCTGGCGCTTTCAAGAATGTGAAGAATGAGTGGCAAAAGTTAACAAAGGAGCATGCACAGGGATGGGGTCACACCCACTTTGTAGAATTTAAGAATAGTAAGGGACCTACAGGACCCTCTCAACGTAATAGGTGGCATGTCTTGTTTCCTTGGGGTGACACAGAATGTAAAGATAATGGAAGGATGAACCTCCAAGGCTGGAACTTTGGGAGAAGCTTGTCCTCTTTGAAGTACCAGTAGCAGAAAAGTTCCCGAATAGAACAGGTTCCTTCATTCCACCTGGATTCAGAGAGAGATCCACGTGGATACATGTGCCTCTCCATGCCCATGTCCAGACTGCTATCCAGACATTCATCTTCCACCTAAAAATGCACTTATGCTGTTGACTGCTGGCCAATGTTCCCAAGACAAACAGGGTGACATCCAACTGTTACTTTCCTCAGCTTGCCTTTGGGGATCAAGAAGGAAACTCCCCCGGGTGGGTGGTAGAAGTGGAAGTGGTGGCACAGGCCATGGGCTCTTTTGCATTTCTCTTTCTGTCTTTCAGTTGGCCTGAATGATTTATCACATAATCAATTGCAACTGCCAAAGTTTGGGAGCAGTACATTGATGTGAAGTACTGGAGACAAAAAGCAACACAAACAGATAAAGGTAGAGAAAACAAAAGGGTAAAAGAGAGGGCTAACGACTGGGAGAAAGAGCAGAAAAAGAAAGAAAAAATTATGTCATAAAAACCCTAAAGACAAGTATGTAGAAGTCAAAAGAAATGGAAAGGAGCCAGGGAGGTAGCAGCTTGGGTGTAATCCACTTTTGCTGTGTCCTCTGTCTTATCTTCAGAGCAGTGTTTCTGGGCAGTGTGTTCCTGCAGCACATGTTGGGGGTATGCCCATGTCTAATCTGCCCAAACATGGTTGCAATACAGTTTCTAACACAGAACATGTATGTGGAGGACGATCAGAACCCTTGCTTCTTGCCCATCTACCACTCCACAATAGCACACACGAGTCCTTAACAGCATGCACACTTCTGTGTGTGTTCCACCCCAAGTGTTCTGGAAAAAGCTATCCAGAGATTGTCATAGGTGAGGTGTGACTAGGACCCAAGTGTTTGGGGTGACACATGGCTCCCCTCCTGTCTGACTCCCAGGGCTAACACATGAGAATACCCAGGGCTACCACATGAGAAGAGCCCAGGACTCAGTCCCCCTATCCTGGAACTGTATATTTACCTGACTCTTTACTCCCAACCCCCAGGAGCCAGTAGGACACTGGTGGTCTTTGATCTTGTGGTCAAGCTGGCCTTGGAGTGACCCGTGGTAATGCCTAAGTGGGAATGTCTCCTGGGAAGTAAGGGGTGGGCTCAGATCATACTCTGTGCCGAGTCTCCATCTATTCCCTGGAAACTCCATCTTCCCATACTACAGACATAGTTAGGGATGTGGTTAGCTCAGATTCATCCCTAGAGCTGTCAAAGAGGACCAAATCCCTGTTTGTCAGGAAGGCAGGCTAAGAGGACCCCACCAAAGCCAGTCTCCTCAGGACAGGGCAGGGACCCACAGGTAAGCCACAGCTTACACAAGGTGGACAAGATGGTGAACAGTCAAGTTTAGATCATGGTTAGCATTTTTTCTTCAGCAAAGGGCAGAGTGAGTGGACCTGGGGGAATGGCAGGTGGGCATTTCTGTAGCAATATTGCCATTAAGAGAAAGCTGTTTGGCAATCATACTCACCCTT
Source organism: Chlorocebus sabaeus (assembly GCF_047675955.1). Taxonomy (NCBI): domain Eukaryota; kingdom Metazoa; phylum Chordata; class Mammalia; order Primates; family Cercopithecidae; genus Chlorocebus; species Chlorocebus sabaeus. Next base: position 37,629,910 of record NC_132933.1, read on the forward strand.
CCTGTGGTTGCTTGGGGAGGATTGGCTTGAGAGTGTTATGGGGGACCAGACAGGATGAGGGGCCAGTGCCTGGATGGATCTGAGCTCTCTGGAAGCCTGAGGAAAGAGGGGCCCATGGCCAGATAGGGCCGTGAAAGGCCCAGAGATGGGCACCAGAATTAGATGGACAGGCAGGACATCTGGTAGGTCCCCTAAAGGACTTCGTGTCTCAGGAGCCTGGTGGTGGCCATGATCTGGGTGGGACTAGCAGAGGCCTTGGCCAAGGAGTATCAGCTCGGGGCTAGGGGTAGTTTGCCTGGCGCCTCTTCCTATGGGAGCAATGGGGGTGATGGCCTAGCTGGGTCCTTGGCCCCAGGAGGCTCCCTTGGCTGCAGTGCACCCCAGTGCTGAGGGGCAGCTCCCAGTGCTGGAGTTCGGTGGTCATTGGCACCAGTGGTGGCCAGTGCTGGGGGGTTCCTCCATCCTAGGAATGAAGATGGGCCACGTGAGATCCTGGCTCATACCCAGAGTGTCCTTGACAAGATGTACGCAAGGCCAAGCCCAACCACCTCGATACACCATGCGCCCCTCCCATGCAACACTCTCTTGTTGTATCCATGTCCCAGAGTTTCTCTTGGAGCCAGGTCATTCCCTGTGGTGCTCATTTCTGCCTGGGGGTCTTCCGTCAACCCCGTATGTCTTGGGGTTGTGAAGGCCTTGCCCTGTGATCAGAAGCATACAAAACCAATGCGTTCAGTGGCAAACGTGGCAAAATGGAGACTTTCTGGGCATCAGCTGGGTAGCACCAGGGCCTTCCTAGGCCTGCTAAAGTCTGGGAAGCCAAGGGCATCCAGATGGAAGGACCTGTTGGGCTCAGTCTCAGGACAGCCTGCTGTATGCCAGAAGGGTCTACTGGGGTGCTCAGGCAGCAACCCCTTGCCCTCCTCAGGGTCTCTGAGGTAGAATTGGGCCGGGACCAACATTGGGTGCAGGGATGAGGCTTGGAGGATGCACCCCTTTGCAGGATATGGTCAGGTAAAACAGAGGATTGAGTCATTTCCTGGGTCATTCTGGCCCTTTTGAGTGTGTTCAGGAGTCTCCCAAGTGAACAGGGGCTTGTGTCCAAAGGTGGGGATCTGCACTGCTTCACAGAATTCAAGAGTGAAAAGGGACCTAGAGGACCCTCTTGAGGAGACAGGTGGGATGTACTGTTTCTTTGGTAGGACTGAAAAGGGCATAAGGAGGTGATGGGCCTCTGAGGCCTGAATTCCTGGAAGCAGAGGACCAAAAGTGGAAAACGGTCCTGAAAGATACATAGTCCTCCCTTCCACATGAATTCAGCGAGAGAGCAAGCCATGTGGATCGGTGTGCCCCTCCCTGTCCATGTGCACAGAGACTGCCATCCAGGCAGACATTCAAATTCTACCTCTATGCTCTCTTGCTGTTGAGTAGGGGCCTATGTTCCCAGCACCGACGGGATGTCGTTCAACTATGACTTGACTCACCTTGGCTTTGGGGACCAAAAAGCAAGGTTCACCAAGGTGGTGGTGGTAGAAGTGGAGGCGGTGACATAGGCCTTGGGCTCTTGGGCATTTCTTTGGCCACCTCTCAACCTACCTGCATGATTTCTCACACATTTAGTTGCATCTCTTACAGTTTTAAAGGCACACGTTGACAGGAAGTCCTGGATAGTAAAGGAAACACAAACACAGAGACAGTAGGGGAGGAGGCAGGCCCCAGTGGGAGTGGACGAGAGAGAGAGAGAGAGAGAGAGAGAGAGAGAGAGAGAGAGAGAGAGAATGCAGTGGAAAAGAGACAGAGATAGAGAAAGAAAAGTGCAAAATCTCAGAGAAGTGCGTGGGGATCAAGGAGTCCAGAAGGGGCCAGAGGGGTAGCAGTTTGGGGTTACTGTGTTTTTTCTGTTTCCTCTGGCTTCAGAGCAACATTCAATGTCACTGTGTTCCTGCAGCACATGTTAGGCATTTGCCCGCGCCTTCACTGCCCCAACATGACCATAAGGTCTCTGTCACAGAATTTTTGTGGGGAGGAAGATCAGAAAACTTGGGTTTTGCCCATCTACCACTCCCCCATAGCACATGAGTCCTCAACAACTTGCACTCCTCTGTAGATGAGCCTTCTGGGGCTCTCCAGAGGTTGACATAGGCCAGGTGTTAGGAGGACAGGTGTGCTCGGAGTGGCTCCTGGCTTTCACGTTGTTCCCGTCTGACTGATTCTGCCTTGGGCTCTCCCCCACCCCCTTACCAGGGCTGCTGTGTGAGAAAAGCCAGGGGCTCAGTCCATCTATACTGGGATTGTATGTTCACCTGAAGTTTTAGTGTCACACCCCAGGGGCCAGTGGGACGCTGGTCGCCTTTGACCATGTGGTAGGTTCCAGGATAAGCTGGACAGCCAGGATGCCTGGCGCAACTCATACAGGAAGCCATGGCTGGGGAGCCTGGTGGTGGTCATTATGTGGGCAGGTCTAGCAAGGCCTCAGCCAAGGAGCATTGGCTCGGAGCCCTGGACAGTTTATCTTGTGCCCCTTCCCCTGGGAGCAACGGGGGTGATGCCTAGCTGGGTCTGCAGCCCTGGAAGGCTCTCTTGGCCACACTGCATGCCAGTGAGGAGGGGCCACTACTAGCACTGAGTTCTGTGGCCATTGGCGATGGTGCTGAACTACACCCAGACATTGCTCCATCCTAGGGAAGAAGGTGGTTGGTGTGGGATCCTGTGGGTCCCATACCCAAACTGTCCTTGACAAGGTGGATGCAAGGCAAGGCCCAACCACCCTGAGACACTGCACTCCCCATGTGACCCTCTCTTGTTTTGTCCATGTCCCAGAGTTTGTCGTAGAGTGGGCCATTTGCCAATGTGCTCATTTCTGCCTGGGAGACTTCTTTTGACCCCACCTGTCTTTGGGGGTACACAGGCCCATTGACTGTGACCAGAAGTTGACCAACTAGTGACAAACGTGGCAAAATGGAGACTATCTGGGTGACAGCTGGGTGGGACCAGGGCCTTCCTAGGCCTGCTTCAGTATGGGAAGCCAAGAGCACCCAGAAGGAAGGACCCTTCAGACTCGGTGTGGGGACAGCCTGCTAGTGGCAGAAGGGTCTGCTGAGGTGCGCCCAGGAAGCATCACCCTGCCCCTCCTCAAGTGGAGGGCCAAGCCCAACATGGACTGTAGGGATGAGGCTTGGAGGATGTGTCCTTTTGCAGAACACAGTCTGGTACAGCAGAGGACTGGGCCATCTCCCAGGGAATTCTGGCCCTTCCGAGTGGGTTCAGGAGTCTCCCAAGTGAACAGGGTCTTGTGTCCAAAGGGTAAGGATCGGCACCCTTTCACAGAATTCAAGAATGCAAGGGGACCTAGAGGATGCTATCGAAGTTACAGGTGGCATATGCTGTTCTCCGGTAGGACTCAATGAAGGCATAAGGAGGTAATGGGCCTCCGAGGTCTGAATTCTTGGAAGCATAGCATCCACTTTGGAGTACCAAAAGTAGAAAAGGTCACAGGGTATATGGTCCTCCATTCCTCCTGAATCCAACGAGAGAGCAAGCCACGTGTATAAGCATGTCCCTCCATGCCCGTGTGCAGAGACTACCAACAAACACTCACCTTCCACTGCAATGCACTATTGCTGTTTAGTCGGACCGGTGTTCCCAGGACAAAGGGGTGACATTCAACTTAAACGTGCGTCACCTTGGCTTCAGGGACCAAGAAGGAAGGTCCCCGGGCTGGTAGTGGTGGTAGAAACGGAGGGAATGGACCAGGTCTTGGGTTCTTGAGCATTTCTCTTGCCACCTCTCAGCCTACCTGCATGATTTCTTACACGTTCAGTTGCATCTCTTATCATCTTAAAGACACGTTCACAGGAAGTCCTGGACAGTCAAACACAAACACATAGAGACAGAGAACAGGAGAGGAAGCAGGCCCCAGTAGAAGTGGGTGAGAGAGCATTGGGCCTGGGGGTGGTTCTAAAGAAAGGGGGAGAGAGCACACAGTAAAAAAAGAAAGAGACAGAGAAGGAAAAACCTGTCATGGAGAACCCCAAAGGGAAGTGCGTAGGGGTCAAGGAGTCCAGAAGGGGCCAGAGAGGTAGAAGCTTGGGGTAGTGTGTTCTTTCTCTTTCCTGTCTTGAGAACAGTGTTCAATGTCACTGTGTTCCTGCAGCAGACATCAGGCGTTTGCCTCTGCCTTGACTGCTCCGATGAGGTCAACATAGGGTTTCCGTCACAGAATATGTGTAGGGAGGAAGATCGAAAGACTTGGGTCTTGCCCATCTACCGCTCCCCCATAGCACACATGAGTCCTCAATGGCATGCACACCTCTGTGTGTTTTCTATGTCCAGCCTACTGGGCTGAGCTGTCCGGAGGTTGACGTAGGCCAAGTGTGAGGAGGACAGGTGTGTTTGGGATGGAACCTAGCTCCCCTTCTGTCTGACGGCTAGCTGGCTTGGGCTCTCCCACTCCACCCCCTTGCCAGGGCTGCCATGTGAGAAGGGTCATGGGTCTGGTCCCACTATCCTAGAATTATATGTTCACCTGAAGTTTGAGTCCCAACTTCCAGGACCCAGTGGTACACTGGTCACCTTTGACCTCGTGGTCAAGCTGGTTTTAGAGTGACCCATGAGAATGCCCAAGTGCAAATGTCTCCTGTAGGGAAGGGGCTGGGCTCGTATCCTACTGTGTGCCCAGTCTCCTTCTGTTCCCTGAGGACTCCACCAGCCTTCAAGTACTTAGGGATGGGGTTAGGTTATGGCCATCCCTAGGGTGTTTCAAGGGGGCTGCTTTCCTGTTTGTCAGGAAGGCAGGCTAAGAGGTCCCCACTGAAGCCAGTCTCCCCAGGACAGGGTCCCGCGGGTGACTCAGAGCTGTTTGAAAGTTGCTAAGATGATAATTAGCCATGTTTGGAGCGTTGTTGTTGTTTTTTTTTTTTTCCTCAGCAAAGGGCGGAGGGAGTGGATGGAGAAAGGTCAGTGGTATTTCTGGAGCAATACTGCCATCAAGAGGAACTTGTGTGGCAATCCCATGCATCTTTCCCTGTGTTTGCTGGGGAGGACCAGGCAGGACTAGGGCCAGTGCCCAGACAGATCCTAGCTCTCTAGAGGCCTGTGGGAAATTGGGCCTGTGTCCAATTCAGGCCGTGGAGACCCCTGAGTTAGGCCAGCGTGACCTGGACATCCAGGATGCCTGGGAGATCCTGTACAGAAAGCCTTGTCTTGGGAGCCTGGTGGCGGCCATGTCTGGGCGGGACTAGTGGAGGCCTCAGCCAAGGAGCATGGGCTCCAGGCATGGGCAGTTTGCCTGGTGTCCCTACCCTTGGGAGCAAGAATCCTGATGGCCTCGCTGGGTTCTGAGTCCTGGGAGGATCCCTTGGCTGCAGTGCACACCATTGAGAAGGAGCCACTCTTAGCACTGGAGTTCTACAGCCATTGGTGCCAGTGGTCAGAGGGTGCTGGGGTGCCCCTCCGTCCTAGGGAAGAAAATGGGCTGCGATCCCGCGGCGCCAGTACCCAGACTGTCATTGACAAGGTGGATGCAAGGCAATGCCCAGCTACCTTGAGACACTGTGCCCCATACCCCCCACCCCCGTGACTCTCCCTTCATGTTCCCATGCCCCAAAGATTCCCTTGGAGGTGGGCTATTCTCCATGGTGCTCATAAAGCCTTCTGCCGACTCAGCCTGTGCTTTGAGCGTGTGCAGGCCCTTGCCCTGTGATCAGAAGTGGACCAATGTGTTCTGTGGCAAGCGTTTCAAAATGGAGACTCTCTGGGTATAAACTGGTTAGGAATAGGGTGGTCCCAAGCCTGCTAAAATTCCGGAAGCTGACACAAAAAGACAGACCCATCGGGCTTGGCCTCAGGAGATCCTGCCAGGTGCCAGAAAGAACTTCTGGAGCACGCTCAGGCAAATGTAGTGAATGGTGCTTGGCCCCGGCTCATTCACCTGGACATACCACTGCCTCTATTCAAGTATGTCTGCAGAGTAGATTATGGCCATGTGCAACGTGGTGTGCTTCACTAGAGCTTGGAGGACATGTTCCTTTGCAGTAAGGGATCTGGTGATGCAGAGGACTGGACCCTTTTCCATGGTGGGTGAGTTCTGGGACTTTCGAGAATGTTGAGAAAATCTGACAAATGAACAGGGGTGCATGTCCATGGTGGTCAGGCTTAGCCCACTGCAGAATTCAAAAGAGGGAAGAAACCTAGAGGACCCTTTCAAAGTGACAGGTGGAATATGTTGTTTCCTTAAGGTGGGACATAATGTAGCAAGCATAAGGTGATAAGCCTCTGATGCCTGAATCCATAGGAGAACGGCCTTCTTCAGAGCACTGATAGTAGAAAATGTCCCAAAGAATACATTGTCCTCTTTTCTATCGCAATCAAGAGAAAGACTCATGTAAATACCTGTGCCCACAGAGACTGCAATTCAAACAGACGTTTCCTTCCACCTAAATACCTTGTGGTCAAGCTGTCCTTGGAGTGACCCATGAGAATGTCCAAGTGGAAATGTCTCATAGATGGCAGAAGGTGGGCTTGGAACCTACTGTGTGCCCAGTCTCCATCTCTTCCCTGCAGGCTCCACCATCCTCTCAAGCTAAAGACATAGTTAGGGAGGCAATTAGGCCTGGTCCATCTCTAGAGCTGTCCAAGGGAACCGCTTTCTTGTTTGTCAGAAAGGCAGGCTAGGAGGACCCCACCGAGGCCAGTCTCCCAAGGGAAAAGTTCCCACCTGTGGGCCAGAGCTGACCCAAAAGGGCTGAGATGGTGATTAGCCACATTTGGAGTGCGGTTGGCGTTTTCTCCTTAGCAAAGGGTGGAGGGAGTGGACCTGGAAGAAGGGCAGATGGGCATTTCTGCAGCAATACTGCTGTCAAGAGGAACTTGTTTCCTGGGCATTTCTCTTGCTGCCTCTTAGCCTACTGGCATGACCTCTCACACATTCAGTTGCATCTCTTACAGTTCAGGAGAAATACATTAATATGATATCCTGGAGAAAGACAGAAACACAAACACAGACATAGAGAGAGAGAGAAAAAATAGTTTGGTTCAAAGTGTTGGGAATGACCTAGGGAGGCAACAGCTTGGATGTTGTCTGCTTTTTCTGTTTTCTTTGTCTTATCTTCACAGCAGTGTTCATGGTCAGTGTGTTTCTGCAGCACACGTTGAGGGTATTCCCATATCTACTCTGCCCCAACACAGTCACAGTAAGATTTTTCTCACAGAACATATGTGGGGAGGAAGATCAGAAAAATTGTGTCTTTCCCATCTATTGCTCCCCTGTGACACACAGGAGTCCTCAACAGCACTCACAACTGTGTGTTTTTTCCCACCTCAAACATTCTGGGGTGAGCTGGCCAGAGACTGATGTAGGCCAGGTGTGTTTGGGGTGGCACCTGACACTCTTCCTGTCTGATCTATCTTTGCCTGTACCCCCTGGGGCTGCCCCAGGAGACAAGCTGGGGGCTCAATCCTGCTGTTCTAAAATTGTACGTTCACCTTACTCTTTAGTCCACCCCAGTGGCCTGTGGGATGCTGTTTGCCTTTGACCTTGTGGTCAAGCTGGTCTTGTAGTGACTCGTGGGAACACCCAAGTGGAAATGTCTCGCGGTGGGCAGGGTGTGGCTTAGATACAACTCTGTGCCCAGTCTCTTTTTCCTGAGGGCTCCACCGTCCTCCCATTCTAAAGGCATAGTTAGGGATGTGGTTAGGTCAAGTCCATCCCTAGGGTGGTCCAAGGGAACCGCTTTCCTGTTTGTCAGGAAGGCAGGCTAGGAGGACTCCAACAAGGCCAGTCTCCCAAGGGAAAGGGTCCCACAGGTGGGCTAGAGCTGGCCCAAAGTGGCCGAGATGGTGATCGGCCATGTGTGGGGCGCCGTTGGTGTTTTTTCCTCAGCAAAGGGTGGAGGGAGTGGACCTGGGGGAAGGGCAGGTGGGCATCTCTGGAGCAATACTGCCATCAAGAGGAACTCATTTGGCAATCCTGCGCACCCTTCCCTGTGCTTGCCTGGGAAGGAGTGGCTTGGAAGTGCTGTGGGGGACCAGGCAGGACATGGGCTGGTGCCCGGACAGATTTGAGCTCTCTGGAAGTCTGAGAGAAGTGGGCCTGTGGTCAGTTCAGGCCATGAAAGCCCCAAAGATAGGCACCAGGATGACTGGCTGGTCCCGCACAGGAAGCCTTGGTTGGGGAGCCTGGTGGCAGCCATGTCTGGGAGGGACTAGTGGAGGTCTGGGCCAGGAAGTGTCAGCTCAGGGCCATCGGCCCTTTTCCTTGTGCCCCTTGGGAGCAAGGGGCAGGATACCCTAGAGGTGTACCTGGCCTGGGAGGTTTTCTTGGCTACCGGGCACCCCCAGTGAAGGTCCACTCCCAGTGCTGGAGTTATGTGGCCATTGGTGCTTGTGGTGGCTGGCATTGGAGTGTTCTTCCTATCTCTGGGAGAACACAGGCTGCTTGAGACCCTGTGGGCCCATACTCAGACCTTTTTTTTTTTTTTTTTTTTTTGACATGATTGAAGCAATGCTATGCCCAGCCACCTTGAGAAGCCACCCACCCTTGCAACCTTGTTTTTCTGGTGTCCCTGTTCCAAAGGATGGGACCTTTGTCTTGGAGCAGGCCCATCTCCCTTGCGTTCATTTCTGTTTCACATTCTTGTACCATCTTCACTGCCACTCCAACATGATTGCTCATACAGCAATACACAGGAATGGCCTTTGCTTCCTTCTCCACCTGTGCTCAGGGAGCTGCAACTCAGAGAGTCAGGAGTGCTTGCCAAATTAACTAGTGTTGCATTTAGTCGTTCCTCATCTTCCCCACTGTGCTCCTCCCTGTACACCCAACCCTATCCACATTTTTAAAGTAATATTATTTCGTATTCCCCCCCATTAAGAAGGTGTGCCTTGCCAAGAAACAGGGGCATGCATGCTCACTGACACATAGCTCTTTTCTGTTGTCTCTGCCTCTCCCTAGAGGCGATTTCTAGAAAACCTGTAGGATGGGTCATGTCATTTGCCAGCTTCTGCCTTCCTTGGTTTGTGCTCCCTGGTCTGCACTTTCCCAAAGACCAAATAGGACATCTCAAACAAAGCCCAGACCTTCATTCCTTTATTTTTATTTTTTACACCTACTAGATGAAAACTGCTTCTTTTTACCCTGTGTTTTGCATGTGTGAGTTTCCCTACATGTTACACTGTTGTATTATTTGGGCAAAACCTCTTGGATCCAACCGATTTTATACTTATCAAGCTCCAAGGCAGCATCCAGACCTAGAAGATCTGATCATTCCCTAGCCCAAGGCTGTGAGATTAGTGGTTTGAGTGTGCTCCTTTGGCGTGGGCCATCACCAAAGGACAGCTGAACCCACAGAACATATAACAACTTTAGTGTGAATTCAAGTGTTCCCAAGAGACAAACCAGGCCATACCCCTAGAGATCAGGGAACAGGGAAACCCTGGAATATTCCCAAACTGAAGTAAATTGTCAATGTAGTCCCAGGTCTCTTGACTCCTCAGGATGATGTACTACTCGACATCAACAACCAGTGGATACTCTGTGCCCTAAGGAGAAGATTGACAGAATAGCATCCTGTGGCACCCTCGACCCAGCCTTTCTTTGAGGGGAGCAAGAGGAAACCAGACAAAATTTGAAATGCAATGCACACAGGTTACCATTTCTTTTCTCAGTGTAGTACCCAATAATCAGAAAGTTCTCTGTCCTCTTTACAAAAGATAATACTGATAATGTGGCCACTGCCACCTCCCCATTATTTGGCTGGGCCGCGGTCCTCCAGATGAGACATTAGTTCTCAGGTATTACAAAGCCCCAAGACCTCCAGGGCAAGGACCCCTCTCTTCCCCTAACCTTTCTTCTGCACCAAGAGCAAAGATCCATAATCTCAATACCCTGCAGTAGCTTCAGCTCCCGGTTTCCACACATGGTGGCCACCAAGGCCTGGCCTCCATTTTGTGAATAATGCCAAGGGAGTCCTAAAACCAGTCCAAGACCTTGAACTGCAGTTTACTCTGTTTAGGTTCTTGGGGTAAACTGGTATTCCTTTCTCTCATGCCCTCAGTGGGGAATATAAATGCCTGTGAATAATTCATCAAAAGGACTAGCTCTATTGATCTATTTCTGGGCAGACTTTTGAGTTTATACAGGTTATCTTAGGTAGAAATGTTTCACGAAAACAAAGACGCATAACTTGAGATGGGCCAAGTACCTGGATTTTACTCTTATCCTGGAATTACTGAAACTTTCGTTTACTCACAGATGCAGACCAATTCAGCAGGCTATCTACCTTAAAGGCTAAGGAACAGGTATGAAAGGGAAGGATAGTTGATTCTACGGACAGCAGGGATTGGCAGGTAGAATTAAGTGGCTGTGAAGCACACTTTGCTTGTTTTTATGTTTTGTTTTGTTTTTACCGACAACCTATCTGTGCTGCAGTAATTGTGTTGGCCTAGCAGCCTACATGATCCTCTAGGCCATATTGGAAACTAGGACCCAATCAAAATGCTAGGAAATTTCCTTTTTAAAAAATTTCTAATGATGAAGGACAATGCCGTTTTACATACATGTCAACTTGCAGGATGAGATTTTCAAAATTACAGGGGCTCAGATTAGGAATACCACTCATGCGAAATACGATATGCCTGGCCGTTTACTATCTCCTTGACCCCAACGACTTTCCTTTGAAATTTTAACAATATGCTTTCTTCTACCTCTCTCTCTCTATCGCTCTCCCTGGTGCCACGACCAGACTCCAACACGCTTAGGAAGACAGCGGGCCACTCGGCTGATGCCCAGAGAGTCTCCATCACGCAAGCTTTGCCGTCGAACCCATCGGTCGGTGCGCCTCTGATCACAGGCCAAGGGCCTGCGCACCCCCAAAGACAACCGGGGTCCCCGGAAGGCCCCCAGGCAGAAATGAGCAACACCGGGAATGGCCGGCTTCCAAGACAAATTGGGGACATGCACACCACAAGACAGGGTCGCAGGTCTCAACGAGGCGGATGCCTGGTGTCTCAGGCGGGCCGGGCCGGGTCTGCCCTCGCCTTGGCGTCCACCTGGTCGGGAACCGTCTGGGTACGGGACCCGCAGGATGCCCTGCGGCTCACCTTCCTTCCTAGGCCGCAAGGAGGAACGCCCCGGCGCCGGCCAGCCCCGGCGGGCACCAGCGCCACTGGCCACGGAACTCAGCTCTGGCAGTGGCCCCTCCTCACTGGCCTGCAGTGTGGCCGAGGGAGCCTCCCGGGGCCGAGGACCCAACTAGGCCGTCACCCCGGGTGCTCCCACGGGAACGGGCACCAGGCAAACTGCCCACGGACCCGAGCCCAGGCTCCTTGGCGGAGGCCTCCGCTAGTCCCGCCCAGATCATGGCCGCCACCAGGCTCCCGGGCCATGGCTTCCTGTAAGGCAACCGCCAGGCGTCCTGACTGTCCAGCTAGACCTGGCGCCTGTCTCTGGGGCTTCCACGGCGCGAACTGGCGGCGGACCCTGCTTCCCTCGGGCCTCCAGAGATCTCGGATCCGTCCGGGCACCGGTCCTAGTCCTGCCTGCTCCCCCAGGGCAGTCCCAAGCCACTCCTCCCCAGGCGACCACAGGGACCGGTGCTCGATTGCCAAGCGAGTTCCTCTTGATGGCAGTATTGCTCCAGAAATGCCCACCTGCCCTTCCCCCAGGTCCACTCCCTCCGCCCTCTGCGGAGGAAAAAACGCCAAGGGCGCTCCGCACATGGCCCTTCAGCATCTCGGCCGCTTTGGGCCAACTCTGGCCCACCTGCGGGACCCTGTCCTTGGCAGACGGGACTCGGCAGGGTCCTTCTACTAGCCTGCCTTCCTGACAAACCAGAGAGCGGTCCCCTTGGGCCGCCCTGGGGATGGAGCCGAACTCACCGCATCCCTAACCATGCCTTTAGGGTGGGGAGGATGGTGGAACCCGCAGGGAAGGGAAGGAGACTGGGCACATAGTAGGATGCCAGCCCTAGCTCTGCCCTCCGGGACACATTTGCACTTGGGCCTACTCACGGGTCACTGCAAGGCCAGCTTGACCAAGAGGTCAAAGGCGACTGGCGTCCCACTGACCCCTGGGGTTTTGGCCTCAGACTTGAGGTGAACCTACAATTCCGGAATAGCGGGACCGGGTCCCGGGCCCTTCTCTGGTGGCAGCAGCGGCAAGGTGCTGGTGGAAGAGCCCTCGCCAGCTTAGGTCAGACGGGAGGGGAGCCAGCTGCCACCCCAAACACACCTGTCCTCCTCACACCTGGCCTACGTCCAACTCTCCACGGCCCTGCCCCGAAGGCTGGACGTACAAATCCCACAGAGGCGTGCATGCCGTTGAGGGCTCGTGTGTGCCACGGAGGTGCGGTAGATGGCCCAGCCCCAAGTGTACCGATCTTCATCCCCAAACCTATTCTCTGACGGAAACCCGATGTTGACCTCGTCGGGCAGTCAAGGCGTGGGCAGAGGCCTGACGTCTGCTGCAGGAGCACAGTGACATTGAATGCTCTTCCCAAGACAGACAAAACACTAGGGACACACTATGCCAAGCTGCTGCCTCCCTGGCCCTTTCCGGACTCTTTGACCCCCATGGACTTTCCCTTGGGATTTTCCACGACACAGTTTCTTCTCTCTCTCTCTCTCTCTCTCTGTCTGTCTCTCTCTCTCGCTCTCTCTCTCTGTCTCTCTCAATCCCATAATCACTCTCTCTCGTGCCAGGTTCGCGCCCAGCGCTCTCTCGCCCACTTCTACTGGGGCCTACTTCCTCTCCTGCTCTCTCTGTCTCAACGTGATTGATTTTCTCCTACTGCCCGGGACCTCTTGCCCACGTGTGCCTTTAAAACGCTAAGAGATGCAACTGAACGTGTGAGACATGGCGCAGATAGGCGGAGAGGCGGCAAGAGAAATGCCCCAGAACTCAGAACCCGGCCACGCCCTCCGCTTCTACCACCACCAGCAACACCAACCCAGGGGCCTGCTTTCGCGGTCCCCCAAGCCAAGGTGAGGCAAGTCCCACTTGAACGTCATCCCGTTCCTCTTGGGAACGCTGGACCGTGCTCAACCTTAAATGTGCGTTGAGGTGGAAGGTGGATATCACTTTGCATGACAGTGTGTCTGCACAAGGACGAGGAGGGGCACACGGATCCACCTGGCTCGCTCTCTAGCTGGATTCAGGTGGAACGGAGGACCATGAACCCTCAGGACTTTTTCTGCTTGGGTCCTCTGCTTTTAAGGTTTCGGGCCTAAGAGGCCCATCACCTCCTTATACCTTTTTTGTCTATTAAAGAAAAAAAAATAAGAAAGAAAGAAAGAAAACAAACAAGAAACCCGGACATTCAACCTGTCACCTCAGAAGGGTCCTCTGTGTGCCTTTTCTACTCCTGAATTCAGCGACGTGGTGCTGATCTCCACCCTTTGGACGCGAGTCCCCGTTCACTTGGGGACTCCTGGACACTCTGAGAAACGCCAGAAAGCCTCGGGAAATGGCCCCGTCCGCTGCTCTACCAGACCGGGTCCTGCAAAACATACATCTTCCGAGCCTCCTCCCTGCACGTCCCGTTGGACCTGCCCCGATTCTACCTCAGGGACCCACTGGAGGAGAGGCACAGGGATGCTGCCTGAGCAGCAGACCCTTCTAGCGCTGAGCAGGCTGTCCCCAGGCAGGCAGAGTCCGACGGGTCCTTCCTCCTGGGACTCCAGCAGGCCTAGGAAAGCAGCGGTCCCCCTCGGCTGATGCCCAGAGAGTCTCCAGTACGCAAGCTTTGCCACCGAACCCATCGGTCGGTGCGCCTCTGATCACAGGCCAAGGGCCTGCGCACCCCCAAAGACAACCGGGGTCCCCGGAAGGCCCCCAGGCAGAAATGAGCACCACCGGGAATGGCCGGCCTCCAAGACAACTTGGGGGCATGCACACCACAAGACAGGGTCGCAGGTCTCAACGAGGCGGATGCCTGGTGTCTCAGGCGGGCCGGGCCGGGCCTGGCCTCGCCTTGGCGTCCACCTGGTCGGGAACCGTCTGGGTACGGGCCCCGCAGGATGCCCTGCGGCCCACCTTCCTTCCTAGGCTGCAAGGAGGAACGCCCCGGCGCCGGCCAGCCCCGGCGGGCACCGGCGCCACTGGCCACGGAACTCAGCTCTGGCAGTGGCCCCTCCTCACTGGCCTGCAGTGTGGCCGAGGGAGCCTCCCGGGGCCGAGGACCCAACTAGGCCGTCACCCCGGGTGCTCCCACGGGAACGGGCACCAGGCAAACTGCCCACGGACCCGAGCCCAGGCTCCTTGGCGGAGGCCTCCGCTAGTCCCGCCCAGATCATGGCCGCCACCAGGCTCCCGGGCCATGGCTTCCTGTAAGGCAACCGCCAGGCGTCCTGACTGTCCAGCTAGACCTGGCGCCTGTCTCTGGGGCTTCCACGGCGCGAACTGGCGGCGGACCCTGCTTCCCTCGGGCCTCCAGAGATCTCAGATCCGTCCGGGCACCGGTCCTAGTCCTGCCTGCTCCCCCAGGGCAGTCCCAAGCCACTCCTCCCCAGGCGACCACAGGGACCGGTGCTCGATTGCCAAGCGAGTTCCTCTTGATGGCAGTATTGCTCCAGAAATGCCCACCTGCCCTTCCCCCAGGTCCACTCCCTCCGCCCTCTGCGGAGGAAAAAACGCCAAGGGCGCTCCGCACATGGCCCTTCAGCATCTCGGCCGCTTTGGGCCAACTCTGGCCCACCTGCGGGACCCTGTCCTTGGCAGACGGGACTCGGCAGGGTCCTTCTACTAGCCTGCCTTCCTGACAAACCAGAGAGCGGTCCCCTTGGGCCGCCCTGGGGATGGAGCCGAACTCACCGCATCCCTAACCATGCCTTTAGGGTGGGGAGGATGGTGGAACCCGCAGGGAAGGGAAGGAGACTGGGCACATAGTAGGATGCCAGCCCTAGCTCTGCCCTCCGGGACACATTTGCACTTGGGCCTACTCACGGGTCACTGCAAGGCCAGCTTGACCAAGAGGTCAAAGGCGACTGGCGTCCCACTGACCCCTGGGGTTTTGGCCTCAGACTTGAGGTGAACCTACAATTCCGGAATAGCGGGACCGGGTCCCGGGCCCTTCTCTGGTGGCAGCAGCGGCAAGGTGCTGGTGGAAGAGCCCTCGCCAGCTTAGGTCAGACGGGAGGGGAGCCAGCTGCCACCCCAAACACACCTGTCCTCCTCACACCTGGCCTACGTCCAACTCTCCACGGCCCTGCCCCGAAGGCTGGACGTACAAATCCCACAGAGGCGTGCATGCCGTTGAGGGCTCGTGTGTGCCACGGAGGTGTGGTAGATGGCCCAGCCCCAAGTGTACCGATCTTCATCCCCAAACCTATTCTCTGACGGAAACCCGATGTTGACCTCGTCGGGCAGTCAAGGCGTGGGCAGAGGCCTGACGTCTGCTGCAGGAGCACAGTGACATTGAATGCTCTTCCCAAGACAGACAAAACACTAGGGACACACTATGCCAAGCTGCTGCCTCCCTGGCCCTTTCCAGACTCTTTGACCCCCATGGACTTTCCCTTGGGATTTTCCACGACACAGTTTCTTCTCTCTTTCTCTCTCTCTCTCTCTGTCTCTCTCTCTCGCTCTCTCTCTCTGTCTCTCTCAATGCCATAATCACTCTCTCTCTCGTGCCAGGTTCGCGCCCAGTGCTCTCTCGCCCACTTCTACTGGGGCCTACTTCCTCTCCTGCTCTCTCTGTGTCAACGTGATTGATTTTCTCCTACTGCCCGGGACCTCTTGCCCACGTGTGCCTTTAAAACGCTAAGAGATGCAACTGAACGTGTGAGACATGGCGCAGATAGGCGGAGAGGCGACAAGAGAAATGCCCCAGAACTCAAGAACCCAGCCATGCCCTCCGCTTCTACCACCACCAGCAACACCAACCCAGGGGCCTGCTTTCGTGGTCCCCCAAGCCAAGGTGAGGCAAGTCCCACTTGAACGTCATCCCGTTCCTCTTGGGAACGCTGGACCGCGCTCAACCTTAAATGTGCGTTGAGGTGGAAGGTGGATATCACTTTGCATGACAGTGTGTCTGCACAAGGACGAGGAGGGGCACACGGATCCACCTGGCTCGCTCTCTAGCTGGATTCAGGTGGAACGGAGGACCATGAACCCTCAGGACTTTTTCTGCTTGGGTCCTCTGCTTTTAAGGTTTCGGGCCTAAGAGGCCCATCACCTCCTTATACCTTTTTTCTGTCTATTAAAGAAAAAAAAATAAGAAAGAAAGAAAGAAAAAAAACAAGAAACCCGGACATTCAACCTGTCACCTCAGAAGGGTCCTCTGTGTGCCTTTTCTACTCCTGAATTCAGCGACGTGGTGCTCATCTCCACCCTTTGGACGCAAGCCCCCGTTCACTTGGGGACTCCTGGACACTCTGAGAAACGCCAGAAAGCCTCGGGAAATGGCCCCGTCCGCTGCTCTACCAGACCGGGTCCTGCAAAACATGCATCTTCCGAGCCTCCTCCCTGCACGTCCCGTTGGACCTGCCCCGATTCTACCTCAGGGACCCACTGGAGGAGAGGCACAGGGATGCTGCCTGAGCAGCAGACCCTTCTAGCGCTGAGCAGGCTGTCCCCAGGCAGGCAGAGTCCGACGGGTCCTTCCTCCTGGGACTCCAGCAGGCCTAGGAAAGCAGCGGTCCCCCTCGGCTGATGCCCAGAGAGTCTCCAGTACGCAAGCTTTGCCACCGAACCCATCGGTCGGTGCGCCTCTGATCACAGGCCAAGGGCCTGCGCACCCCCAAAGACAACCGGGGTCCCCGGAAGGCCCCCAGGCAGAAATGAGCACCACCGGGAATGGCCGGCCTCCAAGACAACTTGGGGGCATGCACACCACAAGACAGGGTCGCAGGTCTCAACGAGGCGGATGCCTGGTGTCTCAGGCGGGCCGGGCCGGGCCTGGCCTCGCCTTGGCGTCCACCTGGTCGGGAACCATCTGGGTACGGGCCCTGCAGGATGCCCTGCGGCCCACCTTCCTTCCTAGGCCGCAAGGAGGAACGCCCCGGCGCCGGCCAGCCCCGGCGGGCACCGGCGCCACTGGCCACGGAACTCAGCTCTGGCAGTGGCCCCTCCTCACTGGCCTGCAGTGTGGCCGAGGGAGCCTCCCGGGGCCGAGGACCCAACTAGGCCGTCACCCCGGGTGCTCCCACGGGAACGGGCACCAGGCAAACTGCCCACGGACCCGAGCCCAGGCTCCTTGGCAGAGGCCTCCGCTAGTCCCGCCCAGATCATCGCCGCCACCAGGCTCCCGGGCCATGGCTTCCTGTAAGGCAACCGCCAGGCGTCCTGACTGTCCAGCTAGACCTGGCGCCTGTCTCTGGGGCTTCCACGGCGCGAACTGGCGGCGGACCCTGCTTCCCTCGGGCCTCCAGAGATCTCGGATCCGTCCGGGCACCGGTCCTAGTCCTGCCTGCTCCCCCAGGGCAGTCCCAAGCCACTCCTCCCCAGGCGACCACAGGGACCGGTGCTCGATTGCCAAGCGAGTTCCTCTTGATGGCAGTATTGCTCCAGAAATGCCCACCTGCCCTTCCCCCAGGTCCACTCCCTCCGCCCTCTGCGGAGGAAAAAACGCCAAGGGCGCTCCGCACATGGCCCTTCAGCATCTCGGCCGCTTTGGGCCAACTCTGGCCCACCTGCGGGACCCTGTCCTTGGCAGACGGGACTCGGCAGGGTCCTTCTACTAGCCTGCCTTCCTGACAAACCAGAGAGCGGTCCCCTTGGGCCACCCTGGGGATGGAGCCGAACTCACCGCATCCCTAACCATGCCTTTAGGGTGGGGAGGATGGTGGAACCCGCAGGGAAGGGAAGGAGACTGGGCACATAGTAGGATGCCAGCCCTAGCTCTGCCCTCCGGGACACATTTGCACTTGGGCCTACTCACGGGTCACTGCAAGGCCAGCTTGACCAAGAGGTCAAAGGCGACTGGCGTCCCACTGACCCCTGGGGTTTTGGCCTCAGACTTGAGGTGAACCTACAATTCCGGAATAGCGGGACCGGGTCCCGGGCCCTTCTCTGGTGGCAGCAGCGGCAAGGTGCTGGTGGAAGAGCCCTCGCCAGCTTAGGTCAGACGGGAGGGGAGCCAGCTGCCACCCCAAACACACCTGTCCTCCTCACACCTGGCCTACGTCCAACTCTCCACGGCCCTGCCCCGAAGGCTGGACGTACAAATCCCACAGAGGCGTGCATGCCGTTGAGGGCTCGTGTGTGCCACGGAGGTGCGGTAGATGGCCCAGCCCCAAGTGTACCGATCTTCATCCCCAAACCTATTCTCTGACGGAAACCCGATGTTGACCTCGTCGGGCAGTCAAGGCGTGGGCAGAGGCCTGACGTCTGCTGCAGGAGCACAGTGACATTGAATGCTCTTCCCAAGACAGACAAAACACTAGGGACACACTATGCCAAGCTGCTGCCTCCCTGGCCCTTTCCGGACTCTTTGACCCCCATGGACTTTCCCTTGGGATTTTCCACGACACAGCTTCTTCTCTCTCTCTCTCTCTCTCTCTCTCTCTGTCTGTCTCTCTCTCTCGCTCTCTCTCTCTGTCTCTCTCAATCCCATAATCACTCTCTCTCGTGCCAGGTTCGCGCCCAGCGCTCTCTCGCCCACTTCTACTGGGGCCTACTTCCTCTCCTGCTCTCTCTGTCTCAACGTGATTGATTTTCTCCTACTGCCCGGGACCTCTTGCCCACGTGTGCCTTTAAAACGCTAAGAGATGCAACTGAACGTGTGAGACATGGCGCAGATAGGCGGAGAGACGGCAAGAGAAATGCCCCAGAACTCAGAACCCGGCCACGCCCTCCGCTTCTACCACCACCAGCAACACCAACCCAGGGGCCTGCTTTCGCGGTCCCCCAAGCCAAGGTGAGGCAAGTCCCACTTGAACGTCATCCCGTTCCTCTTGGGAACGCTGGACCGTGCTCAACCTTAAATGTGCGTTGAGGTGGAAGGTGGATATCACTTTGCATGACAGTGTGTCTGCACAAGGACGAGGAGGGGCACACGGATCCACCTGGCTCGCTCTCTAGCTGGATTCAGGTGGAACGGAGGACCATGAACCCTCAGGACTTTTTCTGCTTGGGTCCTCTGCTTTTAAGGTTTCGGGCCTAAGAGGCCCATCACCTCCTTATACCTTTTTTGTCTATTAAAGAAAAAAAAATAAGAAAGAAAGAAAGAAAACAAACAAGAAACCCGGACATTCAACCTGTCACCTCAGAAGGGTCCTCTGTGTGCCTTTTCTACTCCTGAATTCAGCGACGTGGTGCTGATCTCCACCCTTTGGACGCGAGTCCCCGTTCACTTGGGGACTCCTGGACACTCTGAGAAACGCCAGAAAGCCTCGGGAAATGGCCCCGTCCGCTGCTCTACCAGACCGGGTCCTGCAAAACATACATCTTCCGAGCCTCCTCCCTGCACATCCCGTTGGACCTGCCCCGATTCTACCTCAGGGACCCACTGGAGGAGAGGCACAGGGATGCTGCCTGAGCAGCAGACCCTTCTAGCGCTGAGCAGGCTGTCCCCAGGCAGGCAGAGTCCGACGGGTCCTTCCTCCTGGGACTCCAGCAGGCCTAGGAAAGCAGCGGTCCCCCTCGGCTGATGCCCAGAGAGTCTCCAGTACGCAAGCTTTGCCACCGAACCCATCGGTCGGTGCGCCTCTGATCACAGGCCAAGGGCCTGCGCACCCCCAAAGACAACCGGGGTCCCCGGAAGGCCCCCAGGCAGAAATGAGCACCACCGGGAATGGCCGGCCTCCAAGACAACTTGGGGGCATGCACACCACAAGACAGGGTCGCAGGTCTCAACGAGGCGGATGCCTGGTGTCTCAGGCGGGCCGGGCCGGGCCTGGCCTCGCCTTGGCGTCCACCTGGTCGGGAACCATCTGGGTACGGGCCCTGCAGGATGCCCTGCGGCCCACCTTCCTTCCTAGGCCGCAAGGAGGAACGCCCCGGCGCCGGCCAGCCCCGGCGGGCACCGGCGCCACTGGCCACGGAACTCAGCTCTGGCAGTGGCCCCTCCTCACTGGCCTGCAGTGTGGCCGAGGGAGCCTCCCGGGGCCGAGGACCCAACTAGGCCGTCACCCCGGGTGCTCCCACGGGAACGGGCACCAGGCAAACTGCCCACGGACCCGAGCCCAGGCTCCTTGGCGGAGGCCTCCGCTAGTCCCGCCCAGATCATGGCCGCCACCAGGCTCCCGGGCCATGGCTTCCTGTAAGGCAACCGCCAGGCGTCCTGACTGTCCAGCTAGACCTGGCGCCTGTCTCTGGGGCTTCCACGGCGCGAACTGGCGGCGGACCCTGCTTCCCTCGGGCCTCCAGAGATCTCGGATCCGTCCGGGCACCGGTCCTAGTCCTGCCTGCTCCCCCAGGGCAGTCCCAAGCCACTCCTCCCCAGGCGACCACAGGGACCGGTGCTCGATTGCCAAGCGAGTTCCTCTTGATGGCAGTATTGCTCCAGAAATGCCCACCTGCCCTTCCCCCAGGTCCACTCCCTCCGCCCTCTGCGGAGGAAAAAACGCCAAGGGCGCTCCGCACATGGCCCTTCAGCATCTCGGCCGCTTTGGGCCAACTCTGGCCCACCTGCGGGACCCTGTCCTTGGCAGACGGGACTCGGCAGGGTCCTTCTACTAGCCTGCCTTCCTGACAAACCAGAGAGCGGTCCCCTTGGGCCGCCCTGGGGATGGAGCCGAACTCACCGCATCCCTAACCATGCCTTTAGGGTGGGGAGGATGGTGGAACCCGCAGGGAAGGGAAGGAGACTGGGCACATAGTAGGATGCCAGCCCTAGCTCTGCCCTCCGGGACACATTTGCACTTGGGCCTACTCACGGGTCACTGCAAGGCCAGCTTGACCAAGAGGTCAAAGGCGACTGGCGTCCCACTGACCCCTGGGGTTTTGGCCTCAGACTTGAGGTGAACCTACAATTCCGGAATAGCGGGACCGGGTCCCGGGCCCTTCTCTGGTGGCAGCAGCGGCAAGGTGCTGGTGGAAGAGCCCTCGCCAGCTTAGGTCAGACGGGAGGGGAGCCAGCTGCCACCCCAAACACACCTGTCCTCCTCACACCTGGCCTACGTCCAACTCTCCACGGCCCTGCCCCGAAGGCTGGACGTACAAATCCCACAGAGGCGTGCATGCCGTTGAGGGCTCGTGTGTGCCACGGAGGTGCGGTAGATGGCCCAGCCCCAAGTGTACCGATCTTCATCCCCAAACCTATTCTCTGACGGAAACCCGATGTTGACCTCGTCGGGCAGTCAAGGCGTGGGCAGAGGCCTGACGTCTGCTGCAGGAGCACAGTGACATTGAATGCTCTTCCCAAGACAGACAAAACACTAGGGACACACTATGCCAAGCTGCTGCCTCCCTGGCCCTTTCCGGACTCTTTGACCCCCATGGACTTTCCCTTGAGATTTTCCACGACACAGTTTCTTCTCTCTCTCTCTCTCTCTCTCTCTCTCTGTCTGTCTCTCTCTCTCGCTCTCTCTCTCTGTCTCTCTCAATCCCATAATCACTCTCTCTCGTGCCAGGTTCGCGCCCAGCGCTCTCTCGCCCACTTCTACTGGGGCCTACTTCCTCTCCTGCTCTCTCTGTCTCAACGTGATTGATTTTCTCCTACTGCCCGGGACCTCTTGCCCACGTGTGCCTTTAAAACGCTAAGAGATGCAACTGAACGTGTGAGACATGGCGCAGATAGGCGGAGAGGCGGCAAGAGAAATGCCCCAGAACTCAGAACCCGGCCACGCCCTCCGCTTCTACCACCACCAGCAACACCAACCCAGGGGCCTGCTTTCGCGGTCCCCCAAGCCAAGGTGAGGCAAGTCCCACTTGAACGTCATCCCGTTCCTCTTGGGAACGCTGGACCGTGCTCAACCTTAAATGTGCGTTGAGGTGGAAGGTGGATATCACTTTGCATGACAGTGTGTCTGCACAAGGACGAGGAGGGGCACACGGATCCACCTGGCTCGCTCTCTAGCTGGATTCAGGTGGAACGGAGGACCATGAACCCTCAGGACTTTTTCTGCTTGGGTCCTCTGCTTTTAAGGTTTCGGGCCTAAGAGGCCCATCACCTCCTTATACCTTTTTTGTCTATTAAAGAAAAAAAAATAAGAAAGAAAGAAAGAAAACAAACAAGAAACCCGGACATTCAACCTGTCACCTCAGAAGGGTCCTCTGTGTGCCTTTTCTACTCCTGAATTCAGCGACGTGGTGCTGATCTCCACCCTTTGGACGCGAGTCCCCGTTCACTTGGGGACTCCTGGACACTCTGAGAAACGCCAGAAAGCCTCGGGAAATGGCCCCGTCCGCTGCTCTACCAGACCGGGTCCTGCAAAACATACATCTTCCGAGCCTCCTCCCTGCACGTCCCGTTGGACCTGCCCCGATTCTACCTCAGGGACCCACTGGAGGAGAGGCACAGGGATGCTGCCTGAGCAGCAGACCCTTCTAGCGCTGAGCAGGCTGTCCCCAGGCAGGCAGAGTCCGACGGGTCCTTCCTCCTGGGACTCCAGCAGGCCTAGGAAAGCAGCGGTCCCCCTCGGCTGATGCCCAGAGAGTCTCCAGTACGCAAGCTTTGCCACCGAACCCATCGGTCGGTGCGCCTCTGATCACAGGCCAAGGGCCTGCGCACCCCCAAAGACAACCGGGGTCCCCGGAAGGCCCCCAGGCAGAAATGAGCACCACCGGGAATGGCCGGCCTCCAAGACAACTTGGGGGCATGCACACCACAAGACAGGGTCGCAGGTCTCAACGAGGCGGATGCCTGGTGTCTCAGGCGGGCCGGGCCGGGCCTGGCCTCGCCTTGGCGTCCACCTGGTCGGGAACCGTCTGGGTACGGGCCCCGCAGGATGCCCTGCGGCCCACCTTCCTTCCTAGGCTGCAAGGAGGAACGCCCCGGCGCCGGCCAGCCCCGGCGGGCACCGGCGCCACTGGCCACGGAACTCAGCTCTGGCAGTGGCCCCTCCTCACTGGCCTGCAGTGTGGCCGAGGGAGCCTCCCGGGGCCGAGGACCCAACTAGGCCGTCACCCCGGGTGCTCCCACGGGAACGGGCACCAGGCAAACTGCCCACGGACCCGAGCCCAGGCTCCTTGGCGGAGGCCTCCGCTAGTCCCGCCCAGATCATGGCCGCCACCAGGCTCCCGGGCCATGGCTTCCTGTAAGGCAACCGCCAGGCGTCCTGACTGTCCAGCTAGACCTGGCGCCTGTCTCTGGGGCTTCCACGGCGCGAACTGGCGGCGGACCCTGCTTCCCTCGGGCCTCCAGAGATCTCAGATCCGTCCGGGCACCGGTCCTAGTCCTGCCTGCTCCCCCAGGGCAGTCCCAAGCCACTCCTCCCCAGGCGACCACAGGGACCGGTGCTCGATTGCCAAGCGAGTTCCTCTTGATGGCAGTATTGCTCCAGAAATGCCCACCTGCCCTTCCCCCAGGTCCACTCCCTCCGCCCTCTGCGGAGGAAAAAACGCCAAGGGCGCTCCGCACATGGCCCTTCAGCATCTCGGCCGCTTTGGGCCAACTCTGGCCCACCTGCGGGACCCTGTCCTTGGCAGACGGGACTCGGCAGGGTCCTTCTACTAGCCTGCCTTCCTGACAAACCAGAGAGCGGTCCCCTTGGGCCGCCCTGGGGATGGAGCCGAACTCACCGCATCCCTAACCATGCCTTTAGGGTGGGGAGGATGGTGGAACCCGCAGGGAAGGGAAGGAGACTGGGCACATAGTAGGATGCCAGCCCTAGCTCTGCCCTCCGGGACACATTTGCACTTGGGCCTACTCACGGGTCACTGCAAGGCCAGCTTGACCAAGAGGTCAAAGGCGACTGGCGTCCCACTGACCCCTGGGGTTTTGGCCTCAGACTTGAGGTGAACCTACAATTCCGGAATAGCGGGACCGGGTCCCGGGCCCTTCTCTGGTGGCAGCAGCGGCAAGGTGCTGGTGGAAGAGCCCTCGCCAGCTTAGGTCAGACGGGAGGGGAGCCAGCTGCCACCCCAAACACACCTGTCCTCCTCACACCTGGCCTACGTCCAACTCTCCACGGCCCTGCCCCGAAGGCTGGACGTACAAATCCCACAGAGGCGTGCATGCCGTTGAGGGCTCGTGTGTGCCACGGAGGTGCGGTAGATGGCCCAGCCCCAAGTGTACCGATCTTCATCCCCAAACCTATTCTCTGACGGAAACCCGATGTTGACCTCGTCGGGCAGTCAAGGCGTGGGCAGAGGCCTGACGTCTGCTGCAGGAGCACAGTGACATTGAATGCTCTTCCCAAGACAGACAAAACACTAGGGACACACTATGCCAAGCTGCTGCCTCCCTGGCCCTTTCCGGACTCTTTGACCCCCATGGACTTTCCCTTGGGATTTTCCACGACACAGTTTCTTCTCTCTTTCTCTCTCTCTCTCTCTGTCTCTCTCTCTCGCTCTCTCTCTCTGTCTCTCTCAATGCCATAATCACTCTCTCTCTCGTGCCAGGTTCGCGCCCAGTGCTCTCTCGCCCACTTCTACTGGGGCCTACTTCCTCTCCTGCTCTCTCTGTCTCAACGTGATTGATTTTCTCCTACTGCCCGGGACCTCTTGCCCACGTGTGCCTTTAAAACGCTAAGAGATGCAACTGAACGTGTGAGACATGGCGCAGATAGGCGGAGAGGCGACAAGAGAAATGCCCCAGAACTCAAGAACCCAGCCATGCCCTCCGCTTCTACCACCACCAGCAACACCAACCCAGGGGCCTGCTTTCGTGGTCCCCCAAGCCAAGGTGAGGCAAGTCCCACTTGAACGTCATCCCGTTCCTCTTGGGAACGCTGGACCGCGCTCAACCTTAAATGTGCGTTGAGGTGGAAGGTGGATATCACTTTGCATGACAGTGTGTCTGCACAAGGACGAGGAGGGGCACACGGATCCACCTGGCTCGCTCTCTAGCTGGATTCAGGTGGAACGGAGGACCATGAACCCTCAGGACTTTTTCTGCTTGGGTCCTCTGCTTTTAAGGTTTCGGGCCTAAGAGGCCCATCACCTCCTTATACCTTTTTTCTGTCTATTAAAGAAAAAAAAATAAGAAAGAAAGAAAGAAAAAAAACAAGAAACCCGGACATTCAACCTGTCACCTCAGAAGGGTCCTCTGTGTGCCTTTTCTACTCCTGAATTCAGCGACGTGGTGCTCATCTCCACCCTTTGGACGCAAGCCCCCGTTCACTTGGGGACTCCTGGACACTCTGAGAAACGCCAGAAAGCCTCGGGAAATGGCCCCGTCCGCTGCTCTACCAGACCGGGTCCTGCAAAACATGCATCTTCCGAGCCTCCTCCCTGCACGTCCCGTTGGACCTGCCCCGATTCTACCTCAGGGACCCACTGGAGGAGAGGCACAGGGATGCTGCCTGAGCAGCAGACCCTTCTAGCGCTGAGCAGACTGTCCCCAGGCAGGCAGAGTCCGACGGGTCCTTCCTCCTGGGACTCCAGCAGGCCTAGGAAAGCAGCGGTCCCCCTCGGCTGATGCCCAGAGAGTCTCCAGTACGCAAGCTTTGCCACCGAACCCATCGGTCGGTGCGCCTCTGATCACAGGCCAAGGGCCTGCGCACCCCCAAAGACAACCGGGGTCCCCGGAAGGCCCCCAGGCAGAAATGAGCACCACCGGGAATGGCCGGCCTCCAAGACAACTTGGGGGCATGCACACCACAAGACAGGGTCGCAGGTCTCAACGAGGCGGATGCCTGGTGTCTCAGGCGGGCCGGGCCGGGCCTGGCCTCGCCTTGGCGTCCACCTGGTCGGGAACCATCTGGGTACGGGCCCTGCAGGATGCCCTGCGGCCCACCTTCCTTCCTAGGCCGCAAGGAGGAACGCCCCGGCGCCGGCCAGCCCCGGCGGGCACCGGCGCCACTGGCCACGGAACTCAGCTCTGGCAGTGGCCCCTCCTCACTGGCCTGCAGTGTGGCCGAGGGAGCCTCCCGGGGCCGAGGACCCAACTAGGCCGTCACCCCGGGTGCTCCCACGGGAACGGGCACCAGGCAAACTGCCCACGGACCCGAGCCCAGGCTCCTTGGCAGAGGCCTCCGCTAGTCCCGCCCAGATCATCGCCGCCACCAGGCTCCCGGGCCATGGCTTCCTGTAAGGCAACCGCCAGGCGTCCTGACTGTCCAGCTAGACCTGGCGCCTGTCTCTGGGGCTTCCACGGCGCGAACTGGCGGCGGACCCTGCTTCCCTCGGGCCTCCAGAGATCTCGGATCCGTCCGGGCACCGGTCCTAGTCCTGCCTGCTCCCCCAGGGCAGTCCCAAGCCACTCCTCCCCAGGCGACCACAGGGACCGGTGCTCGATTGCCAAGCGAGTTCCTCTTGATGGCAGTATTGCTCCAGAAATGCCCACCTGCCCTTCCCCCAGGTCCACTCCCTCCGCCCTCTGCGGAGGAAAAAACGCCAAGGGCGCTCCGCACATGGCCCTTCAGCATCTCGGCCGCTTTGGGCCAACTCTGGCCCACCTGCGGGACCCTGTCCTTGGCAGACGGGACTCGGCAGGGTCCTTCTACTAGCCTGCCTTCCTGACAAACCAGAGAGCGGTCCCCTTGGGCCGCCCTGGGGATGGAGCCGAACTCACCGCATCCCTAACCATGCCTTTAGGGTGGGGAGGATGGTGGAACCCGCAGGGAAGGGAAGGAGACTGGGCACATAGTAGGATGCCAGCCCTAGCTCTGCCCTCCGGGACACATTTGCACTTGGGCCTACTCACGGGTCACTGCAAGGCCAGCTTGACCAAGAGGTCAAAGGCGACTGGCGTCCCACTGACCCCTGGGGTTTTGGCCTCAGACTTGAGGTGAACCTACAATTCCGGAATAGCGGGACCGGGTCCCGGGCCCTTCTCTGGTGGCAGCAGCGGCAAGGTGCTGGTGGAAGAGCCCTCGCCAGCTTAGGTCAGACGGGAGGGGAGCCAGCTGCCACCCCAAACACACCTGTCCTCCTCACACCTGGCCTACGTCCAACTCTCCACGGCCCTGCCCCGAAGGCTGGACGTACAAATCCCACAGAGGCGTGCATGCCGTTGAGGGCTCGTGTGTGCCACGGAGGTGCGGTAGATGGCCCAGCCCCAAGTGTACCGATCTTCATCCCCAAACCTATTCTCTGACGGAAACCCGATGTTGACCTCGTCGGGCAGTCAAGGCGTGGGCAGAGGCCTGACGTCTGCTGCAGGAGCACAGTGACATTGAATGCTCTTCCCAAGACAGACAAAACACTAGGGACACACTATGCCAAGCTGCTGCCTCCCTGGCCCTTTCCGGACTCTTTGACCCCCATGGACTTTCCCTTGGGATTTTCCACGACACAGCTTCTTCTCTCTCTCTCTCTCTCTCTCTCTCTCTGTCTGTCTCTCTCTCTCGCTCTCTCTCTCTGTCTCTCTCAATCCCATAATCACTCTCTCTCGTGCCAGGTTCGCGCCCAGCGCTCTCTCGCCCACTTCTACTGGGGCCTACTTCCTCTCCTGCTCTCTCTGTCTCAACGTGATTGATTTTCTCCTACTGCCCGGGACCTCTTGCCCACGTGTGCCTTTAAAACGCTAAGAGATGCAACTGAACGTGTGAGACATGGCGCAGATAGGCGGAGAGACGGCAAGAGAAATGCCCCAGAACTCAGAACCCGGCCACGCCCTCCGCTTCTACCACCACCAGCAACACCAACCCAGGGGCCTGCTTTCGCGGTCCCCCAAGCCAAGGTGAGGCAAGTCCCACTTGAACGTCATCCCGTTCCTCTTGGGAACGCTGGACCGTGCTCAACCTTAAATGTGCGTTGAGGTGGAAGGTGGATATCACTTTGCATGACAGTGTGTCTGCACAAGGACGAGGAGGGGCACACGGATCCACCTGGCTCGCTCTCTAGCTGGATTCAGGTGGAACGGAGGACCATGAACCCTCAGGACTTTTTCTGCTTGGGTCCTCTGCTTTTAAGGTTTCGGGCCTAAGAGGCCCATCACCTCCTTATACCTTTTTTGTCTATTAAAGAAAAAAAAATAAGAAAGAAAGAAAGAAAACAAACAAGAAACCCGGACATTCAACCTGTCACCTCAGAAGGGTCCTCTGTGTGCCTTTTCTACTCCTGAATTCAGCGACGTGGTGCTGATCTCCACCCTTTGGACGCGAGTCCCCGTTCACTTGGGGACTCCTGGACACTCTGAGAAACGCCAGAAAGCCTCGGGAAATGGCCCCGTCCGCTGCTCTACCAGACCGGGTCCTGCAAAACATACATCTTCCGAGCCTCCTCCCTGCACATCCCGTTGGACCTGCCCCGATTCTACCTCAGGGACCCACTGGAGGAGAGGCACAGGGATGCTGCCTGAGCAGCAGACCCTTCTAGCGCTGAGCAGGCTGTCCCCAGGCAGGCAGAGTCCGACGGGTCCTTCCTCCTGGGACTCCAGCAGGCCTAGGAAAGCAGCGGTCCCCCTCGGCTGATGCCCAGAGAGTCTCCAGTACGCAAGCTTTGCCACCGAACCCATCGGTCGGTGCGCCTCTGATCACAGGCCAAGGGCCTGCGCACCCCCAAAGACAACCGGGGTCCCCGGAAGGCCCCCAGGCAGAAATGAGCACCACCGGGAATGGCCGGCCTCCAAGACAACTTGGGGGCATGCACACCACAAGACAGGGTCGCAGGTCTCAACGAGGCGGATGCCTGGTGTCTCAGGCGGGCCGGGCCGGGCCTGGCCTCGCCTTGGCGTCCACCTGGTCGGGAACCATCTGGGTACGGGCCCTGCAGGATGCCCTGCGGCCCACCTTCCTTCCTAGGCCGCAAGGAGGAACGCCCCGGCGCCGGCCAGCCCCGGCGGGCACCGGCGCCACTGGCCACGGAACTCAGCTCTGGCAGTGGCCCCTCCTCACTGGCCTGCAGTGTGGCCGAGGGAGCCTCCCGGGGCCGAGGACCCAACTAGGCCGTCACCCCGGGTGCTCCCACGGGAACGGGCACCAGGCAAACTGCCCACGGACCCGAGCCCAGGCTCCTTGGCGGAGGCCTCCGCTAGTCCCGCCCAGATCATGGCCGCCACCAGGCTCCCGGGCCATGGCTTCCTGTAAGGCAACCGCCAGGCGTCCTGACTGTCCAGCTAGACCTGGCGCCTGTCTCTGGGGCTTCCACGGCGCGAACTGGCGGCGGACCCTGCTTCCCTCGGGCCTCCAGAGATCTCGGATCCGTCCGGGCACCGGTCCTAGTCCTGCCTGCTCCCCCAGGGCAGTCCCAAGCCACTCCTCCCCAGGCGACCACAGGGACCGGTGCTCGATTGCCAAGCGAGTTCCTCTTGATGGCAGTATTGCTCCAGAAATGCCCACCTGCCCTTCCCCCAGGTCCACTCCCTCCGCCCTCTGCGGAGGAAAAAACGCCAAGGGCGCTCCGCACATGGCCCTTCAGCATCTCGGCCGCTTTGGGCCAACTCTGGCCCACCTGCGGGACCCTGTCCTTGGCAGACGGGACTCGGCAGGGTCCTTCTACTAGCCTGCCTTCCTGACAAACCAGAGAGCGGTCCCCTTGGGCCGCCCTGGGGATGGAGCCGAACTCACCGCATCCCTAACCATGCCTTTAGGGTGGGGAGGATGGTGGAACCCGCAGGGAAGGGAAGGAGACTGGGCACATAGTAGGATGCCAGCCCTAGCTCTGCCCTCCGGGACACATTTGCACTTGGGCCTACTCACGGGTCACTGCAAGGCCAGCTTGACCAAGAGGTCAAAGGCGACTGGCGTCCCACTGACCCCTGGGGTTTTGGCCTCAGACTTGAGGTGAACCTACAATTCCGGAATAGCGGGACCGGGTCCCGGGCCCTTCTCTGGTGGCAGCAGCGGCAAGGTGCTGGTGGAAGAGCCCTCGCCAGCTTAGGTCAGACGGGAGGGGAGCCAGCTGCCACCCCAAACACACCTGTCCTCCTCACACCTGGCCTACGTCCAACTCTCCACGGCCCTGCCCCGAAGGCTGGACGTACAAATCCCACAGAGGCGTGCATGCCGTTGAGGGCTCGTGTGTGCCACGGAGGTGCGGTAGATGGCCCAGCCCCAAGTGTACCGATCTTCATCCCCAAACCTATTCTCTGACGGAAACCCGATGTTGACCTCGTCGGGCAGTCAAGGCGTGGGCAGAGGCCTGACGTCTGCTGCAGGAGCACAGTGACATTGAATGCTCTTCCCAAGACAGACAAAACACTAGGGACACACTATGCCAAGCTGCTGCCTCCCTGGCCCTTTCCGGACTCTTTGACCCCCATGGACTTTCCCTTGAGATTTTCCACGACACAGTTTCTTCTCTCTCTCTCTCTCTCTCTCTCTCTCTGTCTGTCTCTCTCTCTCGCTCTCTCTCTCTGTCTCTCTCAATCCCATAATCACTCTCTCTCGTGCCAGGTTCGCGCCCAGCGCTCTCTCGCCCACTTCTACTGGGGCCTACTTCCTCTCCTGCTCTCTCTGTCTCAACGTGATTGATTTTCTCCTACTGCCCGGGACCTCTTGCCCACGTGTGCCTTTAAAACGCTAAGAGATGCAACTGAACGTGTGAGACATGGCGCAGATAGGCGGAGAGGCGGCAAGAGAAATGCCCCAGAACTCAGAACCCGGCCACGCCCTCCGCTTCTACCACCACCAGCAACACCAACCCAGGGGCCTGCTTTCGCGGTCCCCCAAGCCAAGGTGAGGCAAGTCCCACTTGAACGTCATCCCGTTCCTCTTGGGAACGCTGGACCGTGCTCAACCTTAAATGTGCGTTGAGGTGGAAGGTGGATATCACTTTGCATGACAGTGTGTCTGCACAAGGACGAGGAGGGGCACACGGATCCACCTGGCTCGCTCTCTAGCTGGATTCAGGTGGAACGGAGGACCATGAACCCTCAGGACTTTTTCTGCTTGGGTCCTCTGCTTTTAAGGTTTCGGGCCTAAGAGGCCCATCACCTCCTTATACCTTTTTTGTCTATTAAAGAAAAAAAAATAAGAAAGAAAGAAAGAAAACAAACAAGAAACCCGGACATTCAACCTGTCACCTCAGAAGGGTCCTCTGTGTGCCTTTTCTACTCCTGAATTCAGCGACGTGGTGCTGATCTCCACCCTTTGGACGCGAGTCCCCGTTCACTTGGGGACTCCTGGACACTCTGAGAAACGCCAGAAAGCCTCGGGAAATGGCCCCGTCCGCTGCTCTACCAGACCGGGTCCTGCAAAACATACATCTTCCGAGCCTCCTCCCTGCACGTCCCGTTGGACCTGCCCCGATTCTACCTCAGGGACCCACTGGAGGAGAGGCACAGGGATGCTGCCTGAGCAGCAGACCCTTCTAGCGCTGAGCAGGCTGTCCCCAGGCAGGCAGAGTCCGACGGGTCCTTCCTCCTGGGACTCCAGCAGGCCTAGGAAAGCAGCGGTCCCCCTCGGCTGATGCCCAGAGAGTCTCCAGTACGCAAGCTTTGCCACCGAACCCATCGGTCGGTGCGCCTCTGATCACAGGCCAAGGGCCTGCGCACCCCCAAAGACAACCGGGGTCCCCGGAAGGCCCCCAGGCAGAAATGAGCACCACCGGGAATGGCCGGCCTCCAAGACAACTTGGGGGCATGCACACCACAAGACAGGGTCGCAGGTCTCAACGAGGCGGATGCCTGGTGTCTCAGGCGGGCCGGGCCGGGCCTGGCCTCGCCTTGGCGTCCACCTGGTCGGGAACCGTCTGGGTACGGGCCCCGCAGGATGCCCTGCGGCCCACCTTCCTTCCTAGGCTGCAAGGAGGAACGCCCCGGCGCCGGCCAGCCCCGGCGGGCACCGGCGCCACTGGCCACGGAACTCAGCTCTGGCAGTGGCCCCTCCTCACTGGCCTGCAGTGTGGCCGAGGGAGCCTCCCGGGGCCGAGGACCCAACTAGGCCGTCACCCCGGGTGCTCCCACGGGAACGGGCACCAGGCAAACTGCCCACGGACCCGAGCCCAGGCTCCTTGGCGGAGGCCTCCGCTAGTCCCGCCCAGATCATGGCCGCCACCAGGCTCCCGGGCCATGGCTTCCTGTAAGGCAACCGCCAGGCGTCCTGACTGTCCAGCTAGACCTGGCGCCTGTCTCTGGGGCTTCCACGGCGCGAACTGGCGGCGGACCCTGCTTCCCTCGGGCCTCCAGAGATCTCAGATCCGTCCGGGCACCGGTCCTAGTCCTGCCTGCTCCCCCAGGGCAGTCCCAAGCCACTCCTCCCCAGGCGACCACAGGGACCGGTGCTCGATTGCCAAGCGAGTTCCTCTTGATGGCAGTATTGCTCCAGAAATGCCCACCTGCCCTTCCCCCAGGTCCACTCCCTCCGCCCTCTGCGGAGGAAAAAACGCCAAGGGCGCTCCGCACATGGCCCTTCAGCATCTCGGCCGCTTTGGGCCAACTCTGGCCCACCTGCGGGACCCTGTCCTTGGCAGACGGGACTCGGCAGGGTCCTTCTACTAGCCTGCCTTCCTGACAAACCAGAGAGCGGTCCCCTTGGGCCGCCCTGGGGATGGAGCCGAACTCACCGCATCCCTAACCATGCCTTTAGGGTGGGGAGGATGGTGGAACCCGCAGGGAAGGGAAGGAGACTGGGCACATAGTAGGATGCCAGCCCTAGCTCTGCCCTCCGGGACACATTTGCACTTGGGCCTACTCACGGGTCACTGCAAGGCCAGCTTGACCAAGAGGTCAAAGGCGACTGGCGTCCCACTGACCCCTGGGGTTTTGGCCTCAGACTTGAGGTGAACCTACAATTCCGGAATAGCGGGACCGGGTCCCGGGCCCTTCTCTGGTGGCAGCAGCGGCAAGGTGCTGGTGGAAGAGCCCTCGCCAGCTTAGGTCAGACGGGAGGGGAGCCAGCTGCCACCCCAAACACACCTGTCCTCCTCACACCTGGCCTACGTCCAACTCTCCACGGCCCTGCCCCGAAGGCTGGACGTACAAATCCCACAGAGGCGTGCATGCCGTTGAGGGCTCGTGTGTGCCACGGAGGTGCGGTAGATGGCCCAGCCCCAAGTGTACCGATCTTCATCCCCAAACCTATTCTCTGACGGAAACCCGATGTTGACCTCGTCGGGCAGTCAAGGCGTGGGCAGAGGCCTGACGTCTGCTGCAGGAGCACAGTGACATTGAATGCTCTTCCCAAGACAGACAAAACACTAGGGACACACTATGCCAAGCTGCTGCCTCCCTGGCCCTTTCCGGACTCTTTGACCCCCATGGACTTTCCCTTGGGATTTTCCACGACACAGTTTCTTCTCTCTTTCTCTCTCTCTCTCTCTGTCTCTCTCTCTCGCTCTCTCTCTCTGTCTCTCTCAATGCCATAATCACTCTCTCTCTCGTGCCAGGTTCGCGCCCAGTGCTCTCTCGCCCACTTCTACTGGGGCCTACTTCCTCTCCTGCTCTCTCTGTCTCAACGTGATTGATTTTCTCCTACTGCCCGGGACCTCTTGCCCACGTGTGCCTTTAAAACGCTAAGAGATGCAACTGAACGTGTGAGACATGGCGCAGATAGGCGGAGAGGCGACAAGAGAAATGCCCCAGAACTCAAGAACCCAGCCATGCCCTCCGCTTCTACCACCACCAGCAACACCAACCCAGGGGCCTGCTTTCGTGGTCCCCCAAGCCAAGGTGAGGCAAGTCCCACTTGAACGTCATCCCGTTCCTCTTGGGAACGCTGGACCGCGCTCAACCTTAAATGTGCGTTGAGGTGGAAGGTGGATATCACTTTGCATGACAGTGTGTCTGCACAAGGACGAGGAGGGGCACACGGATCCACCTGGCTCGCTCTCTAGCTGGATTCAGGTGGAACGGAGGACCATGAACCCTCAGGACTTTTTCTGCTTGGGTCCTCTGCTTTTAAGGTTTCGGGCCTAAGAGGCCCATCACCTCCTTATACCTTTTTTCTGTCTATTAAAGAAAAAAAAATAAGAAAGAAAGAAAGAAAAAAAACAAGAAACCCGGACATTCAACCTGTCACCTCAGAAGGGTCCTCTGTGTGCCTTTTCTACTCCTGAATTCAGCGACGTGGTGCTCATCTCCACCCTTTGGACGCAAGCCCCCGTTCACTTGGGGACTCCTGGACACTCTGAGAAACGCCAGAAAGCCTCGGGAAATGGCCCCGTCCGCTGCTCTACCAGACCGGGTCCTGCAAAACATGCATCTTCCGAGCCTCCTCCCTGCACGTCCCGTTGGACCTGCCCCGATTCTACCTCAGGGACCCACTGGAGGAGAGGCACAGGGATGCTGCCTGAGCAGCAGACCCTTCTAGCGCTGAGCAGACTGTCCCCAGGCAGGCAGAGTCCGACGGGTCCTTCCTCCTGGGACTCCAGCAGGCCTAGGAAAGCAGCGGTCCCCCTCGGCTGATGCCCAGAGAGTCTCCAGTACGCAAGCTTTGCCACCGAACCCATCGGTCGGTGCGCCTCTGATCACAGGCCAAGGGCCTGCGCACCCCCAAAGACAACCGGGGTCCCCGGAAGGCCCCCAGGCAGAAATGAGCACCACCGGGAATGGCCGGCCTCCAAGACAACTTGGGGGCATGCACACCACAAGACAGGGTCGCAGGTCTCAACGAGGCGGATGCCTGGTGTCTCAGGCGGGCCGGGCCGGGCCTGGCCTCGCCTTGGCGTCCACCTGGTCGGGAACCATCTGGGTACGGGCCCTGCAGGATGCCCTGCGGCCCACCTTCCTTCCTAGGCCGCAAGGAGGAACGCCCCGGCGCCGGCCAGCCCCGGCGGGCACCGGCGCCACTGGCCACGGAACTCAGCTCTGGCAGTGGCCCCTCCTCACTGGCCTGCAGTGTGGCCGAGGGAGCCTCCCGGGGCCGAGGACCCAACTAGGCCGTCACCCCGGGTGCTCCCACGGGAACGGGCACCAGGCAAACTGCCCACGGACCCGAGCCCAGGCTCCTTGGCAGAGGCCTCCGCTAGTCCCGCCCAGATCATCGCCGCCACCAGGCTCCCGGGCCATGGCTTCCTGTAAGGCAACCGCCAGGCGTCCTGACTGTCCAGCTAGACCTGGCGCCTGTCTCTGGGGCTTCCACGGCGCGAACTGGCGGCGGACCCTGCTTCCCTCGGGCCTCCAGAGATCTCGGATCCGTCCGGGCACCGGTCCTAGTCCTGCCTGCTCCCCCAGGGCAGTCCCAAGCCACTCCTCCCCAGGCGACCACAGGGACCGGTGCTCGATTGCCAAGCGAGTTCCTCTTGATGGCAGTATTGCTCCAGAAATGCCCACCTGCCCTTCCCCCAGGTCCACTCCCTCCGCCCTCTGCGGAGGAAAAAACGCCAAGGGCGCTCCGCACATGGCCCTTCAGCATCTCGGCCGCTTTGGGCCAACTCTGGCCCACCTGCGGGACCCTGTCCTTGGCAGACGGGACTCGGCAGGGTCCTTCTACTAGCCTGCCTTCCTGACAAACCAGAGAGCGGTCCCCTTGGGCCGCCCTGGGGATGGAGCCGAACTCACCGCATCCCTAACCATGCCTTTAGGGTGGGGAGGATGGTGGAACCCGCAGGGAAGGGAAGGAGACTGGGCACATAGTAGGATGCCAGCCCTAGCTCTGCCCTCCGGGACACATTTGCACTTGGGCCTACTCACGGGTCACTGCAAGGCCAGCTTGACCAAGAGGTCAAAGGCGACTGGCGTCCCACTGACCCCTGGGGTTTTGGCCTCAGACTTGAGGTGAACCTACAATTCCGGAATAGCGGGACCGGGTCCCGGGCCCTTCTCTGGTGGCAGCAGCGGCAAGGTGCTGGTGGAAGAGCCCTCGCCAGCTTAGGTCAGACGGGAGGGGAGCCAGCTGCCACCCCAAACACACCTGTCCTCCTCACACCTGGCCTACGTCCAACTCTCCACGGCCCTGCCCCGAAGGCTGGACGTACAAATCCCACAGAGGCGTGCATGCCGTTGAGGGCTCGTGTGTGCCACGGAGGTGCGGTAGATGGCCCAGCCCCAAGTGTACCGATCTTCATCCCCAAACCTATTCTCTGACGGAAACCCGATGTTGACCTCGTCGGGCAGTCAAGGCGTGGGCAGAGGCCTGACGTCTGCTGCAGGAGCACAGTGACATTGAATGCTCTTCCCAAGACAGACAAAACACTAGGGACACACTATGCCAAGCTGCTGCCTCCCTGGCCCTTTCCGGACTCTTTGACCCCCATGGACTTTCCCTTGGGATTTTCCACGACACAGTTTCTTCTCTCTCTCTCTCTCTCTCTCTCTCTCTCTGTCTGTCTCTCTCTCTCGCTCTCTCTCTCTGTCTCTCTCAATCCCATAATCACTCTCTCTCTCATGCCACGTTTGCGCCCAGCGCTCTCTCGCCCACTTCTACTGGGGCCTACTTCCTCTCCTGCTCTCTCTGTCTCAACGTGATTGATTTTCTCCTACTGCCCGGGACCTCTTGCCCACGTGTGCCTTTAAAACGCTAAGAGATGCAACTGAACGTGTGAGACATGGCGCAGATAGGCGGAGAGGCGACAAGAGAAATGCCCCAGAACTCAAGAACCCGGCCACGCCCTCCGCTTCTACCACCACCAGCAACACCTACCCAGGGGCCTGCTTTCACGGTCCCCCAAGCCAAGGTGAGGCAAGTCCCACTTGAACGTCATCCCGTTCCTCTTGGGAACGCTGGACCGCGCTCAACCTTAAATGTGCGTTGAGGTGGAAGGTGGATATCACTTTGCATGACAGTGTGTCTGCACAAGGACGAGGAGGGGCACACGGATCCACCTGGCTCGCTCTCTAGCTGGATTCAGGTGGAACGGAGGACCATGAACCCTCAGGACTTTTTCTGCTTGGGTCCTCTGCTTTTAAGGTTTCGGGCCTAAGAGGCCCATCACCTCCTTATACCTTTTTTCTGTCTATTAAAGAAAAAAAAATAAGAAAGAAAGAAAGAAAAAAAACAAGAAACCCGGACATTCAACCTGTCACCTCAGAAGGGTCCTCTGTGTGCCTTTTCTACTCCTGAATTCTGCGACGTGGTGCTCATCTCCACCCTTTGGACGCGAGCCCCCGTTCACTTGGGGACTCCTGGACACTCTGAGAAACGCCAGAAAGCCTCGGGAAATGGCCCCGTCCGCTGCTCTACCAGACCGGGTCCTGCAAAACGTGCATCTTCCGAGCCTCCTCCCTGCACGTCCCGTTGGACCTGCCCCGATTCTACCTCAGGGACCCACTGGAGGAGAGGCACAGGGATGCTGCCTGAGCAGCAGACCCTTCTAGCGCTGAGCAGGCTGTCCCCAGGCAGGCAGAGTCCGACGGGTCCTTCCTCCTGGGACTCCAGCAGGCCTAGGAAAGCAGCGGTCCCCCTCGGCTGATGCCCAGAGAGTCTCCAGTACGCAAGCTTTGCCACCGAACCCATCGGTCGGTGCGCCTCTGATCACAGGCCAAGGGCCTGCGCACCCCCAAAGACAACCGGGGTCCCCGGAAGGCCCCCAGGCAGAAATGAGCACCACCGGGAATGGCCGGCCTCCAAGACAACTTGGGGGCATGCACACCACAAGACAGGGTCGCAGGTCCCAACGAGGCGGATGCCTGGTGTCTCAGGCGGGCCGGGCCGGGCCTGGCCTCGCCTTGGCGTCCACCTGGTCGGGAACCGTCTGGGTACGGGCCCCGCAGGATGCCCTGCGGCCCACCTTCCTTCCTAGGCCGCAAGGAGGAACGCCCCGGCGCCGGCCAGCCCCGGCGGGCACCGGCGCCACTGGCCACGGAACTCAGCTCTGCCAGTGGCCCCTCCTCACTGGCCTGCAGTGTGGCCGAGGGAGCCTCCCGGGGCCGAGGACCCAACAAGGCCGTCACCCCGGGTGCTCCCACGGGAACGGGCACCAGGCAAACTGCCCACGGACCCGAGCCCAGGCTCCTTGGCGGAGGCCTCCGCTAGTCCCGCCCAGATCATGGCCGCCACCAGGCTCCCGGGCCATGGCTTCCTGTAAGGCAACCGCCAGGCGTCCTGACTGTCCAGCTAGACCTGGCGTCTGTCTCTGGGGCTTCCACGGCGCGAACTGGCGGCGGACCCTGCTTCCCTCGGGCCTCCAGAGATCTCGGATCCGTACGGGCACCGGTCCTAGTCCTGCCTGCTCCCCCAGGGCAGTCCCAAGCCACTCCTCCCCAGGCGACCACAGGGACCGGTGCTCGATTGCCAAGCGAGTTCCTCTTGATGGCAGTATTGCTCCAGAAATGCCCACCTGCCCTTCCCCCAGGTCCACTCCCTCCGCCCTCTCTGGAGGAAAAAACACCAAGGGCGCTCCGCACATGGCCCTTCAGCATCTCGGCCGCTTTGGGCCAACTCTGGACCACCTGCGGGACCCTGTCCTTGGCAGACGGGACTCGGCAGGGTCCTTCTACTAGCCTGCCTTCCTGACAAACCAGAGAGCGGTCCCCTTGGGCCGCCCTGGGGATGGAGCCGAACTCACCGCATCCCTAACCATGCCTTTAGGGTGGGGAGGATGGTGGAACCCGCAGGGAAGGGAAGGAGACTGGGCACATAGTAGGATGCCAGCCCTAGCTCTGCCCTCCGGGACACATTTGCACTTGGGCCTACTCACGGGTCACTGCAAGGCCAGCTTGACCAAGAGGTCAAAGGCGACTGGCGTCCCACTGACCCCTGGGGTTTTGGCCTCAGACTTGAGGTGAACCTACAATTCCGGAATAGCGGGACCGGGTCCCGGGCCCTTCTCTGGTGGCAGCAGCGGCAAGGTGCTGGTGGAAGAGCCCTCGCCAGCTTAGGTCAGACGGGAGGGGAGCCAGCTGCCACCCCAAACACACCTGTCCTCCTCACACCTGGCCTACGTCCAACTCTCCACGGCCCTGCCCCGAAGGCTGGACGTACAAATCCCACAGAGGCGTGCATGCCGTTGAGGGCTCGTGTGTGCCACGGAGGTGTGGTAGATGGCCCAGCCCCAAGTGTACCGATCTTCATCCCCAAACCTATTCTCTGACGGAAACCCGATGTTGACCTCGTCGGGCAGTCAAGGCGTGGGCAGAGGCCTGACGTCTGCTGCAGGAGCACAGTGACATTGAATGCTCTTCCCAAGACAGACAAAACACTAGGGACACACTATGCCAAGCTGCTGCCTCCCTGGCCCTTTCCGGACTCTTTGACCCCCATGGACTTTCCCTTGGGATTTTCCACGACACAGTTTCTTCTCTCTTTCTCTCTCTCTCTCTCTGTCTCTCTCTCTCGCTCTCTCTCTCTGTCTCTCTCAATGCCATAATCACTCTCTCTCTCGTGCCAGGTTCGCGCCCAGTGCTCTCTCGCCCACTTCTACTGGGGCCTACTTCCTCTCCTGCTCTCTCTGTGTCAACGTGATTGATTTTCTCCTACTGCCCGGGACCTCTTGCCCACGTGTGCCTTTAAAACGCTAAGAGATGCAACTGAACGTGTGAGACATGGCGCAGATAGGCGGAGAGGCGACAAGAGAAATGCCCCAGAACTCAAGAACCCAGCCATGCCCTCCGCTTCTACCACCACCAGCAACACCAACCCAGGGGCCTGCTTTCGTGGTCCCCCAAGCCAAGGTGAGGCAAGTCCCACTTGAACGTCATCCCGTTCCTCTTGGGAACGCTGGACCGCGCTCAACCTTAAATGTGCGTTGAGGTGGAAGGTGGATATCACTTTGCATGACAGTGTGTCTGCACAAGGACGAGGAGGGGCACACGGATCCACCTGGCTCGCTCTCTAGCTGGATTCAGGTGGAACGGAGGACCATGAACCCTCAGGACTTTTTCTGCTTGGGTCCTCTGCTTTTAAGGTTTCGGGCCTAAGAGGCCCATCACCTCCTTATACCTTTTTTCTGTCTATTAAAGAAAAAAAAATAAGAAAGAAAGAAAGAAAAAAAACAAGAAACCCGGACATTCAACCTGTCACCTCAGAAGGGTCCTCTGTGTGCCTTTTCTACTCCTGAATTCAGCGACGTGGTGCTCATCTCCACCCTTTGGACGCAAGCCCCCGTTCACTTGGGGACTCCTGGACACTCTGAGAAACGCCAGAAAGCCTCGGGAAATGGCCCCGTCCGCTGCTCTACCAGACCGGGTCCTGCAAAACATGCATCTTCCGAGCCTCCTCCCTGCACGTCCCGTTGGACCTGCCCCGATTCTACCTCAGGGACCCACTGGAGGAGAGGCACAGGGATGCTGCCTGAGCAGCAGACCCTTCTAGCGCTGAGCAGACTGTCCCCAGGCAGGCAGAGTCCGACGGGTCCTTCCTCCTGGGACTCCAGCAGGCCTAGGAAAGCAGCGGTCCCCCTCGGCTGATGCCCAGAGAGTCTCCAGTACGCAAGCTTTGCCACCGAACCCATCGGTCGGTGCGCCTCTGATCACAGGCCAAGGGCCTGCGCACCCCCAAAGACAACCGGGGTCCCCGGAAGGCCCCCAGGCAGAAATGAGCACCACCGGGAATGGCCGGCCTCCAAGACAACTTGGGGGCATGCACACCACAAGACAGGGTCGCAGGTCTCAACGAGGCGGATGCCTGGTGTCTCAGGCGGGCCGGGCCGGGCCTGGCCTCGCCTTGGCGTCCACCTGGTCGGGAACCATCTGGGTACGGGCCCTGCAGGATGCCCTGCGGCCCACCTTCCTTCCTAGGCCGCAAGGAGGAACGCCCCGGCGCCGGCCAGCCCCGGCGGGCACCGGCGCCACTGGCCACGGAACTCAGCTCTGGCAGTGGCCCCTCCTCACTGGCCTGCAGTGTGGCCGAGGGAGCCTCCCGGGGCCGAGGACCCAACTAGGCCGTCACCCCGGGTGCTCCCACGGGAACGGGCACCAGGCAAACTGCCCACGGACCCGAGCCCAGGCTCCTTGGCAGAGGCCTCCGCTAGTCCCGCCCAGATCATCGCCGCCACCAGGCTCCCGGGCCATGGCTTCCTGTAAGGCAACCGCCAGGCGTCCTGACTGTCCAGCTAGACCTGGCGCCTGTCTCTGGGGCTTCCACGGCGCGAACTGGCGGCGGACCCTGCTTCCCTCGGGCCTCCAGAGATCTCGGATCCGTCCGGGCACCGGTCCTAGTCCTGCCTGCTCCCCCAGGGCAGTCCCAAGCCACTCCTCCCCAGGCGACCACAGGGACCGGTGCTCGATTGCCAAGCGAGTTCCTCTTGATGGCAGTATTGCTCCAGAAATGCCCACCTGCCCTTCCCCCAGGTCCACTCCCTCCGCCCTCTGCGGAGGAAAAAACGCCAAGGGCGCTCCGCACATGGCCCTTCAGCATCTCGGCCGCTTTGGGCCAACTCTGGCCCACCTGCGGGACCCTGTCCTTGGCAGACGGGACTCGGCAGGGTCCTTCTACTAGCCTGCCTTCCTGACAAACCAGAGAGCGGTCCCCTTGGGCCGCCCTGGGGATGGAGCCGAACTCACCGCATCCCTAACCATGCCTTTAGGG
This sequence comes from Chlorocebus sabaeus, assembly GCF_047675955.1. Classification (NCBI taxonomy): domain Eukaryota; kingdom Metazoa; phylum Chordata; class Mammalia; order Primates; family Cercopithecidae; genus Chlorocebus; species Chlorocebus sabaeus. The sequence goes on from NC_132933.1 coordinate 37,671,178, forward strand.
TGGGGAGGATGGTGGAACCCGCAGGGAAGGGAAGGAGACTGGGCACATAGTAGGATGCCAGCCCTAGCTCTGCCCTCCGGGACACATTTGCACTTGGGCCTACTCACGGGTCACTGCAAGGCCAGCTTGACCAAGAGGTCAAAGGCGACTGGCGTCCCACTGACCCCTGGGGTTTTGGCCTCAGACTTGAGGTGAACCTACAATTCCGGAATAGCGGGACCGGGTCCCGGGCCCTTCTCTGGTGGCAGCAGCGGCAAGGTGCTGGTGGAAGAGCCCTCGCCAGCTTAGGTCAGACGGGAGGGGAGCCAGCTGCCACCCCAAACACACCTGTCCTCCTCACACCTGGCCTACGTCCAACTCTCCACGGCCCTGCCCCGAAGGCTGGACGTACAAATCCCACAGAGGCGTGCATGCCGTTGAGGGCTCGTGTGTGCCACGGAGCTGCGGTAGATGGCCCAGCCCCAAGTGTACCGATCTTCATCCCCAAACCTATTCTCTGACGGAAACCCGATGTTGACCTCGTCGGGCAGTCAAGGCGTGGGCAGAGGCCTGACGTCTGCTGCAGGAGCACAGTGACATTGAATGCTCTTCCCAAGACAGACAAAACACTAGGGACACACTATGCCAAGCTGCTGCCTCCCTGGCCCTTTCCGGACTCTTTGACCCCCATGGACTTTCCCTTGGGATTTTCCACGACACAGTTTCTTCTCTCTCTCTCTCTCTCTCTCTGTCTGTCTCTCTCTCTCGCTCTCTCTCTCTGTCTCTCTCAATCCCATAATCACTCTCTCTCGTGCCAGGTTCGCGCCCAGCGCTCTCTCGCCCACTTCTACTGGGGCCTACTTCCTCTCCTGCTCTCTCTGTCTCAACGTGATTGATTTTCTCCTACTGCCCGGGACCTCTTGCCCACGTGTGCCTTTAAAACGCTAAGAGATGCAACTGAACGTGTGAGACATGGCGCAGATAGGCGGAGAGGCGGCAAGAGAAATGCCCCAGAACTCAGAACCCGGCCACGCCCTCCGCTTCTACCACCACCAGCAACACCAACCCAGGGGCCTGCTTTCGCGGTCCCCCAAGCCAAGGTGAGGCAAGTCCCACTTGAACGTCATCCCGTTCCTCTTGGGAACGCTGGACCGTGCTCAACCTTAAATGTGCGTTGAGGTGGAAGGTGGATATCACTTTGCATGACAGTGTGTCTGCACAAGGACGAGGAGGGGCACACGGATCCACCTGGCTCGCTCTCTAGCTGGATTCAGGTGGAACGGAGGACCATGAACCCTCAGGACTTTTTCTGCTTGGGTCCTCTGCTTTTAAGGTTTCGGGCCTAAGAGGCCCATCACCTCCTTATACCTTTTTTCTGTCTATTAAAGAAAAAAAAATAAGAAAGAAAGAAAGAAAAAAAACAAGAAACCCGGACATTCAACCTGTCACCTCAGAAGGGTCCTCTGTGTGCCTTTTCTACTCCTGAATTCAGCGACGTGGTGCTGATCTCCACCCTTTGGACGCGAGTCCCCGTTCACTTGGGGACTCCTGGACACTCTGAGAAACGCCAGAAAGCCTCGGGAAATGGCCCCGTCCGCTGCTCTACCAGACCGCGTCCTGCAAAACGTGCATCTTCCGAGCCTCCTCCCTGCACGTCCCGTTGGACCTGCCCCGATTCTACCTCAGGGACCCACTGGAGGAGAGGCACAGGGATGCTGCCTGAGCAGCAGACCCTTCTAGCGCTGAGCAGGCTGTCCCCAGGCAGGCAGAGTCCGACGGGTCCTTCCTCCTGGGACTCCAGCAGGCCTAGGAAAGCAGCGGTCCCCCTCGGCTGATGCCCAGAGAGTCTCCAGTACGCAAGCTTTGCCACCGAACCCATCGGTCGGTGCGCCTCTGATCACAGGCCAAGGGCCTGCGCACCCCCAAAGACAACCGGGGTCCCCGGAAGGCCCCCAGGCAGAAATGAGCACCACCGGGAATGGCCGGCCTCCAAGACAACTTGGGGGCATGCACACCACAAGACAGGGTCGCAGGTCTCAACGAGGCGGATGCCTGGTGTCTCAGGCGGGCCGGGCCGGGCCTGGCCTCGCCTTGGCGTCCACCTGGTCGGGAACCGTCTGGGTACGGGCCCCGCAGGATGCCCTGCGGCCCACCTTCCTTCCTAGGCTGCAAGGAGGAACGCCCCGGCGCCGGCCAGCCCCGGCGGGCACCGGCGCCACTGGCCACGGAACTCAGCTCTGGCAGTGGCCCCTCCTCACTGGCCTGCAGTGTGGCCGAGGGAGCCTCCCGGGGCCGAGGACCCAACTAGGCCGTCACCCCGGGTGCTCCCACGGGAACGGGCACCAGGCAAACTGCCCACGGACCCGAGCCCAGGCTCCTTGGCGGAGGCCTCCGCTAGTCCCGCCCAGATCATGGCCGCCACCAGGCTCCCGGGCCATGGCTTCCTGTAAGGCAACCGCCAGGCGTCCTGACTGTCCAGCTAGACCTGGCGCCTGTCTCTGGGGCTTCCACGGCGCGAACTGGCGGCGGACCCTGCTTCCCTCGGGCCTCCAGAGATCTCGGATCCGTCCGGGCACCGGTCCTAGTCCTGCCTGCTCCCCCAGGGCAGTCCCAAGCCACTCCTCCCCAGGCGACCACAGGGACCGGTGCTCGATTGCCAAGCGAGTTCCTCTTGATGGCAGTATTGCTCCAGAAATGCCCACCTGCCCTTCCCCCAGGTCCACTCCCTCCGCCCTCTGCGGAGGAAAAAACGCCAAGGGCGCTCCGCACATGGCCCTTCAGCATCTCGGCCGCTTTGGGCCAACTCTGGCCCACCTGCGGGACCCTGTCCTTGGCAGACGGGACTCGGCAGGGTCCTTCTACTAGCCTGCCTTCCTGACAAACCAGAGAGCGGTCCCCTTGGGCCGCCCTGGGGATGGAGCCGAACTCACCGCATCCCTAACCATGCCTTTAGGGTGGGGAGGATGGTGGAACCCGCAGGGAAGGGAAGGAGACTGGGCACATAGTAGGATGCCAGCCCTAGCTCTGCCCTCCGGGACACATTTGCACTTGGGCCTACTCACGGGTCACTGCAAGGCCAGCTTGACCAAGAGGTCAAAGGCGACTGGCGTCCCACTGACCCCTGGGGTTTTGGCCTCAGACTTGAGGTGAACCTACAATTCCGGAATAGCGGGACCGGGTCCCGGGCCCTTCTCTGGTGGCAGCAGCGGCAAGGTGCTGGTGGAAGAGCCCTCGCCAGCTTAGGTCAGACGGGAGGGGAGCCAGCTGCCACCCCAAACACACCTGTCCTCCTCACACCTGGCCTACGTCCAACTCTCCACGGCCCTGCCCCGAAGGCTGGACGTACAAATCCCACAGAGGCGTGCATGCCGTTGAGGGCTCGTGTGTGCCACGGAGGTGCGGTAGATGGCCCAGCCCCAAGTGTACCGATCTTCATCCCCAAACCTATTCTCTGACGGAAACCCGATGTTGACCTCGTCGGGCAGTCAAGGCGTGGGCAGAGGCCTGACGTCTGCTGCAGGAGCACAGTGACATTGAATGCTCTTCCCAAGACAGACAAAACACTAGGGACACACTATGCCAAGCTGCTGCCTCCCTGGCCCTTTCCGGACTCTTTGACCCCCATGGACTTTCCCTTGGGATTTTCCACGACACAGTTTCTTCTCTCTTTCTCTCTCTCTCTCTCTGTCTCTCTCTCTCGCTCTCTCTCTCTGTCTCTCTCAATGCCATAATCACTCTCTCTCTCGTGCCAGGTTCGCGCCCAGTGCTCTCTCGCCCACTTCTACTGGGGCCTACTTCCTCTCCTGCTCTCTCTGTCTCAACGTGATTGATTTTCTCCTACTGCCCGGGACCTCTTGCCCACGTGTGCCTTTAAAACGCTAAGAGATGCAACTGAACGTGTGAGACATGGCGCAGATAGGCGGAGAGGCGACAAGAGAAATGCCCCAGAACTCAAGAACCCAGCCACGCCCTCCGCTTCTACCACCACCAGCAACACCAACCCAGGGGCCTGCTTTCGTGGTCCCCCAAGCCAAGGTGAGGCAAGTCCCACTTGAACGTCATCCCGTTCCTCTTGGGAACGCTGGACCGCGCTCAACCTTAAATGTGCGTTGAGGTGGAAGGTGGATATCACTTTGCATGACAGTGTGTCTGCACAAGGACGAGGAGGGGCACACGGATCCACCTGGCTCGCTCTCTAGCTGGATTCAGGTGGAACGGAGGACCATGAACCCTCAGGACTTTTTCTGCTTGGGTCCTCTGCTTTTAAGGTTTCGGGCCTAAGAGGCCCATCACCTCCTTATACCTTTTTTCTGTCTATTAAAGAAAAAAAAATAAGAAAGAAAGAAAGAAAAAAAACAAGAAACCCGGACATTCAACCTGTCACCTCAGAAGGGTCCTCTGTGTGCCTTTTCTACTCCTGAATTCAGCGACGTGGTGCTCATCTCCACCCTTTGGACGCAAGCCCCCGTTCACTTGGGGACTCCTGGACACTCTGAGAAACGCCAGAAAGCCTCGGGAAATGGCCCCGTCCGCTGCTCTACCAGACCGGGTCCTGCAAAACATGCATCTTCCGAGCCTCCTCCCTGCACGTCCCGTTGGACCTGCCCCGATTCTACCTCAGGGACCCACTGGAGGAGAGGCACAGGGATGCTGCCTGAGCAGCAGACCCTTCTAGCGCTGAGCAGACTGTCCCCAGGCAGGCAGAGTCCGACGGGTCCTTCCTCCTGGGACTCCAGCAGGCCTAGGAAAGCAGCGGTCCCCCTCGGCTGATGCCCAGAGAGTCTCCAGTACGCAAGCTTTGCCACCGAACCCATCGGTCGGTGCGCCTCTGATCACAGGCCAAGGGCCTGCGCACCCCCAAAGACAACCGGGGTCCCCGGAAGGCCCCCAGGCAGAAATGAGCACCACCGGGAATGGCCGGCCTCCAAGACAACTTGGGGGCATGCACACCACAAGACAGGGTCGCAGGTCTCAACGAGGCGGATGCCTGGTGTCTCAGGCGGGCCGGGCCGGGCCTGGCCTCGCCTTGGCGTCCACCTGGTCGGGAACCATCTGGGTACGGGCCCTGCAGGATGCCCTGCGGCCCACCTTCCTTCCTAGGCCGCAAGGAGGAACGCCCCGGCGCCGGCCAGCCCCGGCGGGCACCGGCGCCACTGGCCACGGAACTCAGCTCTGGCAGTGGCCCCTCCTCACTGGCCTGCAGTGTGGCCGAGGGAGCCTCCCGGGGCCGAGGACCCAACTAGGCCGTCACCCCGGGTGCTCCCACGGGAACGGGCACCAGGCAAACTGCCCACGGACCCGAGCCCAGGCTCCTTGGCGGAGGCCTCCGCTAGTCCCGCCCAGATCATGGCCGCCACCAGGCTCCCGGGCCATGGCTTCCTGTAAGGCAACCGCCAGGCGTCCTGACTGTCCAGCTAGACCTGGCGCCTGTCTCTGGGGCTTCCACGGCGCGAACTGGCGGCGGACCCTGCTTCCCTCGGGCCTCCAGAGATCTCGGATCCGTCCGGGCACCGGTCCTAGTCCTGCCTGCTCCCCCAGGGCAGTCCCAAGCCACTCCTCCCCAGGCGACCACAGGGACCGGTGCTCGATTGCCAAGCGAGTTCCTCTTGATGGCAGTATTGCTCCAGAAATGCCCACCTGCCCTTCCCCCAGGTCCACTCCCTCCGCCCTCTGCGGAGGAAAAAACGCCAAGGGCGCTCCGCACATGGCCCTTCAGCATCTCGGCCGCTTTGGGCCAACTCTGGCCCACCTGCGGGACCCTGTCCTTGGCAGACGGGACTCGGCAGGGTCCTTCTACTAGCCTGCCTTCCTGACAAACCAGAGAGCGGTCCCCTTGGGCCGCCCTGGGGATGGAGCCGAACTCACCGCATCCCTAACCATGCCTTTAGGGTGGGGAGGATGGTGGAACCCGCAGGGAAGGGAAGGAGACTGGGCACATAGTAGGATGCCAGCCCTAGCTCTGCCCTCCGGGACACATTTGCACTTGGGCCTACTCACGGGTCACTGCAAGGCCAGCTTGACCAAGAGGTCAAAGGCGACTGGCGTCCCACTGACCCCTGGGGTTTTGGCCTCAGACTTGAGGTGAACCTACAATTCCGGAATAGCGGGACCGGGTCCCGGGCCCTTCTCTGGTGGCAGCAGCGGCAAGGTGCTGGTGGAAGAGCCCTCGCCAGCTTAGGTCAGACGGGAGGGGAGCCAGCTGCCACCCCAAACACACCTGTCCTCCTCACACCTGGCCTACGTCCAACTCTCCACGGCCCTGCCCCGAAGGCTGGACGTAGAAATCCCACAGAGGCGTGCATGCCGTTGAGGGCTCGTGTGTGCCACGGAGGTGCGGTAGATGGCCCAGCCCCAAGTGTACCGATCTTCATCCCCAAACCTATTCTCTGACGGAAACCCGATGTTGACCTCGTCGGGCAGTCAAGGCGTGGGCAGAGGCCTGACGTCTGCTGCAGGAGCACAGTGACATTGAATGCTATTCCCAAGACAGACAAAACACTAGGGACACACTATGCCAAGCTGCTGCCTCCCTGGCCCTTTCCGGACTCTTTGACCCCCATGGACTTTCCCTTGGGATTTTCCACGACACAGTTTCTTCTCTCTCTCTCTCTCTCTCTCTCTCTCTGTCTGTCTCTCTCTCTCGCTCTCTCTCTCTGTCTCTCTCAATCCCATAATCACTCTCTCTCGTGCCAGGTTCGCGCCCAGCGCTCTCTCGCCCACTTCTACTGGGGCCTACTTCCTCTCCTGCTCTCTCTGTCTCAACGTGATTGATTTTCTCCTACTGCCCGGGACCTCTTGCCCACGTGTGCCTTTAAAACGCTAAGAGATGCAACTGAACGTGTGAGACATGGCGCAGATAGGCGGAGAGGCGGCAAGAGAAATGCCCCAGAACTCAGAACCCGGCCACGCCCTCCGCTTCTACCACCACCAGCAACACCAACCCAGGGGCCTGCTTTCGCGGTCCCCCAAGCCAAGGTGAGGCAAGTCCCACTTGAACGTCATCCCGTTCCTCTTGGGAACGCTGGACCGTGCTCAACCTTAAATGTGCGTTGAGGTGGAAGGTGGATATCACTTTGCATGACAGTGTGTCTGCACAAGGACGAGGAGGGGCACACGGATCCACCTGGCTCGCTCTCTAGCTGGATTCAGGTGGAACGGAGGACCATGAACCCTCAGGACTTTTTCTGCTTGGGTCCTCTGCTTTTAAGGTTTCGGGCCTAAGAGGCCCATCACCTCCTTATACCTTTTTTGTCTATTAAAGAAAAAAAAATAAGAAAGAAAGAAAGAAAACAAACAAGAAACCCGGACATTCAACCTGTCACCTCAGAAGGGTCCTCTGTGTGCCTTTTCTACTCCTGAATTCAGCGACGTGGTGCTGATCTCCACCCTTTGGACGCGAGTCCCCGTTCACTTGGGGACTCCTGGACACTCTGAGAAACGCCAGAAAGCCTCGGGAAATGGCCCCGTCCGCTGCTCTACCAGACCGGGTCCTGCAAAACATACATCTTCCGAGCCTCCTCCCTGCACGTCCCGTTGGACCTGCCCCGATTCTACCTCAGGGACCCACTGGAGGAGAGGCACAGGGATGCTGCCTGAGCAGCAGACCCTTCTAGCGCTGAGCAGGCTGTCCCCAGGCAGGCAGAGTCCGACGGGTCCTTCCTCCTGGGACTCCAGCAGGCCTAGGAAAGCAGCGGTCCCCCTCGGCTGATGCCCAGAGAGTCTCCAGTACGCAAGCTTTGCCACCGAACCCATCGGTCGGTGCGCCTCTGATCACAGGCCAAGGGCCTGCGCACCCCCAAAGACAACCGGGGTCCCCGGAAGGCCCCCAGGCAGAAATGAGCACCACCGGGAATGGCCGGCCTCCAAGACAACTTGGGGGCATGCACACCACAAGACAGGGTCGCAGGTCTCAACGAGGCGGATGCCTGGTGTCTCAGGCGGGCCGGGCCGGGACTGGCCTCGCCTTGGCGTCCACCTGGTCGGGAACCGTCTGGGTACGGGCCCCGCAGGATGCCCTGCGGCCCACCTTCCTTCCTAGGCCGCAAGGAGGAACGCCCCGGCGCCGGCCAGCCCCGGCGGGCACCGGCGCCACTGGCCACGGAACTCAGCTCTGGCAGTGGCCCCTCCTCACTGGCCTGCAGTGTGGCCGAGGGAGCCTCCCGGGGCCGAGGACCCAACTAGGCCGTCACCCCGGGTGCTCCCACGGGAACGGGCACCAGGCAAACTGCCCACGGACCCGAGCCCAGGCTCCTTGGCGGAGGCCTCCGCTAGTCCCGCCCAGATCATGGCCGCCACCAGGCTCCCGGGCCATGGCTTCCTGTAAGGCAACCGCCAGGCGTCCTGACTGTCCAGCTAGACCTGGCGCCTGTCTCTGGGGCTTCCACGGCGCGAACTGGCGGCGGACCCTGCTTCCCTCGGGCCTCCAGAGATCTCGGATCCGTCCGGGCACCGGTCCTAGTCCTGCCTGCTCCCCCAGGGCAGTCCCAAGCCACTCCTCCCCAGGCGACCACAGGGACCGGTGCTCGATTGCCAAGCGAGTTCCTCTTGATGGCAGTATTGCTCCAGAAATGCCCACCTGCCCTTCCCCCAGGTCCACTCCCTCCGCCCTCTGCGGAGGAAAAAACGCCAAGGGCGCTCCGCACATGGCCCTTCAGCATCTCGGCCGCTTTGGGCCAACTCTGGCCCACCTGCGGGACCCTGTCCTTTGCAGACGGGACTCGGCAGGGTCCTTCTACTAGCCTGCCTTCCTGACAAACCAGAGAGCGGTCCCCTTGGGCCGCCCTGGGGATGGAGCCGAACTCACCGCATCCCTAACCATGCCTTTAGGGTGGGGAGGATGGTGGAACCTGCAGGGAAGGGAAGGAGACTGGGCACATCGTAGGATGCCAGCCCTAGCTCTGCCCTCCGGGACACATTTGCACTTGGGCCTACTCACGGGTCACTGCAAGGCCAGCTTGACCAAGAGGTCAAAGGCGACTGGCGTCCCACTGACCCCTGGGGTTTTGGCCTCAGACTTGAGGTGAACCTACAATTCCGGAATAGCGGGACCGGGTCCCGGGCCCTTCTCTGGTGGCAGCAGCGGCAAGGTGCTGGTGGAAGAGCCCTCGCCAGCTTAGGTCAGACGGGAGGGGAGCCAGCTGCCACCCCAAACACACCTGTCCTCCTCACACCTGGCCTACGTCCAACTCTCCACGGCCCTGCCCCGAAGGCTGGACGTAGAAATCCCACAGAGGCGTGCATGCCGTTGAGGGCTCGTGTGTGCCACGGAGGTGCGGTAGATGGCCCAGCCCCAAGTGTACCGATCTTCATCCCCAAACCTATTCTCTGACGGAAACCCGATGTTGACCTCGTCGGGCAGTCAAGGCGTGGGCAGAGGCCTGACGTCTGCTGCAGGAGCACAGTGACATTGAATGCTCTTCCCAAGACAGACAAAACACTAGGGACACACTATGCCAAGCTGCTGCCTCCCTGGCCCTTTCCGGACTCTTTGACCCCCATGGACTTTCCCTTGGGATTTTCCACGACACAGTTTCTTCTCTCTCTCTCTCTCTCTCTCTCTCTCTCTCTGTCTGTCTCTCTCTCTCGCTCTCTCTCTCTGTCTCTCTCAATCCCATAATCACTCTCTCTCTCATGCCACGTTTGCGCCCAGCGCTCTCTCGCCCACTTCTACTGGGGCCTACTTCCTCTCCTGCTCTCTCTGTCTCAACGTGATTGATTTTCTCCTACTGCCCGGGACCTCTTGCCCACGTGTGCCTTTAAAACGCTAAGAGATGCAACTGAACGTGTGAGACATGGCGCAGATAGGCGGAGAGGCGACAAGAGAAATGCCCCAGAACTCAAGAACCCGGCCACGCCCTCCGCTTCTACCACCACCAGCAACACCTACCCAGGGGCCTGCTTTCACGGTCCCCCAAGCCAAGGTGAGGCAAGTCCCACTTGAACGTCATCCCGTTCCTCTTGGGAACGCTGGACCGCGCTCAACCTTAAATGTGCGTTGAGGTGGAAGGTGGATATCACTTTGCATGACAGTGTGTCTGCACAAGGACGAGGAGGGGCACACGGATCCACCTGGCTCGCTCTCTAGCTGGATTCAGGTGGAACGGAGGACCATGAACCCTCAGGACTTTTTCTGCTTGGGTCCTCTGCTTTTAAGGTTTCGGGCCTAAGAGGCCCATCACCTCCTTATACCTTTTTTCTGTCTATTAAAGAAAAAAAAATAAGAAAGAAAGAAAGAAAAAAAACAAGAAACCCGGACATTCAACCTGTCACCTCAGAAGGGTCCTCTGTGTGCCTTTTCTACTCCTGAATTCTGCGACGTGGTGCTCATCTCCACCCTTTGGACGCGAGCCCCCGTTCACTTGGGGACTCCTGGACACTCTGAGAAACGCCAGAAAGCCTCGGGAAATGGCCCCGTCCGCTGCTCTACCAGACCGGGTCCTGCAAAACGTGCATCTTCCGAGCCTCCTCCCTGCACGTCCCGTTGGACCTGCCCCGATTCTACCTCAGGGACCCACTGGAGGAGAGGCACAGGGATGCTGCCTGAGCAGCAGACCCTTCTAGCGCTGAGCAGGCTGTCCCCAGGCAGGCAGAGTCCGACGGGTCCTTCCTCCTGGGACTCCAGCAGGCCTAGGAAAGCAGCGGTCCCCCTCGGCTGATGCCCAGAGAGTCTCCAGTACGCAAGCTTTGCCACCGAACCCATCGGTCGGTGCGCCTCTGATCACAGGCCAAGGGCCTGCGCACCCCCAAAGACAACCGGGGTCCCCGGAAGGCCCCCAGGCAGAAATGAGCACCACCGGGAATGGCCGGCCTCCAAGACAACTTGGGGGCATGCACACCACAAGACAGGGTCGCAGGTCCCAACGAGGCGGATGCCTGGTGTCTCAGGCGGGCCGGGCCGGGCCTGGCCTCGCCTTGGCGTCCACCTGGTCGGGAACCGTCTGGGTACGGGCCCCGCAGGATGCCCTGCGGCCCACCTTCCTTCCTAGGCCGCAAGGAGGAACGCCCCGGCGCCGGCCAGCCCCGGCGGGCACCGGCGCCACTGGCCACGGAACTCAGCTCTGCCAGTGGCCCCTCCTCACTGGCCTGCAGTGTGGCCGAGGGAGCCTCCCGGGGCCGAGGACCCAACAAGGCCGTCACCCCGGGTGCTCCCACGGGAACGGGCACCAGGCAAACTGCCCACGGACCCGAGCCCAGGCTCCTTGGCGGAGGCCTCCGCTAGTCCCGCCCAGATCATGGCCGCCACCAGGCTCCCGGGCCATGGCTTCCTGTAAGGCAACCGCCAGGCGTCCTGACTGTCCAGCTAGACCTGGCGTCTGTCTCTGGGGCTTCCACGGCGCGAACTGGCGGCGGACCCTGCTTCCCTCGGGCCTCCAGAGATCTCGGATCCGTACGGGCACCGGTCCTAGTCCTGCCTGCTCCCCCAGGGCAGTCCCAAGCCACTCCTCCCCAGGCGACCACAGGGACCGGTGCTCGATTGCCAAGCGAGTTCCTCTTGATGGCAGTATTGCTCCAGAAATGCCCACCTGCCCTTCCCCCAGGTCCACTCCCTCCGCCCTCTCTGGAGGAAAAAACACCAAGGGCGCTCCGCACATGGCCCTTCAGCATCTCGGCCGCTTTGGGCCAACTCTGGACCACCTGCGGGACCCTGTCCTTGGCAGACGGGACTCGGCAGGGTCCTTCTACTAGCCTGCCTTCCTGACAAACCAGAGAGCGGTCCCCTTGGGCCGCCCTGGGGATGGAGCCGAACTCACCGCATCCCTAACCATGCCTTTAGGGTGGGGAGGATGGTGGAACCTGCAGGGAAGGGAAGGAGACTGGGCACATCGTAGGATGCCAGCCCTAGCTCTGCCCTCCGGGACACATTTGCACTTGGGCCTACTCACGGGTCACTGCAAGGCCAGCTTGACCAAGAGGTCAAAGGCGACTGGCGTCCCATTGACCCCTGGGGTTTTGGCCTCAGACTTGAGGTGAACCTACAATTCTGGAATAGCGGGACCGGGTCCCGGGCCCTTCTCTGGTGGCAGCAGCGGCAAGGTGCTGGTGGAAGAGCCCTCGCCAGCTTAGGTCAGACGGGAGGGGAGCCAGCTGCCACCCCAAACACACCTGTCCTCCTCACACCTGGCCTACGTCCAACTCTCCACGGCCCTGCCCCGAAGGCTGGACGTAGAAATCCCACAGAGGCGTGCATGCCGTTGAGGGCTCGTGTGTGCCACGGAGGTGCGGTAGATGGCCCAGCCCCAAGTGTACCGATCTTCATCCCCAAACCTATTCTCTGACGGAAACCCGATGTTGACCTCGTCGGGCAGTCAAGGCGTGGGCAGAGGCCTGACGTCTGCTGCAGGAGCACAGTGACATTGAATGCTCTTCCCAAGACAGACAAAACACTAGGGACACACTATGTCAAGCTGCTGCCTCCCTGGCCCTTTCCGGACTCTTTGACCCCCATGGACTTTCCCTTGGGATTTTCCACGACACAGTTTCTTCTCTCTCTCTCTCTCTCTCTCTCTCTCTCTGTCTGTCTGTCTCTCTCTCTCGCTCTCTCTCTCTGTCTCTCTCAATCCCATAATCACTCTCTCTCTCGTGCCACGTTTGCGCCCAGCGCTCTCTCGCCCACTTCTACTGGGGCCTACTTCCTCTCCTGCTCTCTCTGTCTCAACGTGATTGATTTTCTCCTACTGCCCGGGACCTCTTGCCCACGTGTGCCTTTAAAACGCTAAGAGATGCAACTGAACGTGTGAGACATGGCGGAGATAGGCGGAGAGGCGACAAGAGAAATGCCCCAGAACTCAAGAACCCGGCCACGCCCTCCGCTTCTACCACCACCAGCAACACCAACCCAGGGGCCTGCTTTCACGGTCCCCCAAGCCAAGGTGAGGCAAGTCCCACTTGAACGTCATCCCGTTCCTCTTGGGAACGCTGGACCGCGCTCAACCTTAAATGTGCGTTGAGGTGGAAGGTGGATATCACTTTGCATGACAGTGTGTCTGCACAAGGACGAGGAGGGGCACACGGATCCACCTGGCTCGCTCTCTAGCTGGATTCAGGTGGAACGGAGGACCATGAACCCTCAGGACTTTTTCTGCTTGGGTCCTCTGCTTTTAAGGTTTCGGGCCTAAGAGGCCCATCACCTCCTTATACCTTTTTTCTGTCTATTAAAGAAAAAAAAATAAGAAAGAAAGAAAGAAAAAAAACAAGAAACCCGGACATTCAACCTGTCACCTCAGAAGGGTCCTCTGTGTGCCTTTTCTACTCCTGAATTCAGCGACGTGGTGCTGATCTCCACCCTTTGGACGCGAGCCCCCGTTCACTTGGGGACTCCTGGACACTCTGAGAAACGCCAGAAAGCCTCGGGAAATGGCCCCGTCCGCTGCTCTACCAGACCGGGTCCTGCAAAACATGCATCTTCCGAGCCTCCTCCCTGCACGTCCCGTTGGACCTGCCCCGATTCTACCTCAGGGACCCACTGGAGGAGAGGCACAGGGATGCTGCCTGAGCAGCAGACCCTTCTAGCGCTGAGCAGGCTGTCCCCAGGCAGGCAGAGTCCGACGGGTCCTTCCTCCTGGGACTCCAGCAGGCCTAGGAAAGCAGCGGTCCCCCTCGGCTGATGCCCAGAGAGTCTCCAGTACGCAAGCTTTGCCACCGAACCCATCGGTCGGTGCGCCTCTGATCACAGGCCAAGGGCCTGCGCACCCCCAAAGACAACCGGGGTCCCCGGAAGGCCCCCAGGCAGAAATGAGCACCACCGGGAATGGCCGGCCTCCAAGACAACTTGGGGGCATGCACACCACAAGACAGGGTCGCAGGTCTCAACGAGGCGGATGCCTGGTGTCTCAGGCGGGCCGGGCCGGGCCTGGCCTCGCCTTGGCGTCCACCTGGTCGGGAACCGTCTGGGTACGGGCCCCGCAGGATGCCCTGTGGCCCACCTTCCTTCCTAGGCCGCAAGGAGGAACGCCCCGGCGCAGGCCAGCCCCGGCGGGCACCGGCGCCACTGGCCACGGAACTCAGCTCTGCCAGTGGCCCCTCCTCACTGGCCTGCAGTGTGGCCGAGGGAGCCTCCCGGGGCCGAGGACCCAACTAGGCCGTCACCCCGGGTGCTCCCACGGGAACGGGCACCAGGCAAACTGCCCACGGACCCGAGCCCAGGCTCCTTGGTGGAGGCCTCCGCTAGTCCCGCCCAGATCATGGCCGCCACCAGGCTCCCGGGCCATGGCTTCCTGTAAGGCAACCGCCAGGCGTCCTGACTGTCCAGCTAGACCTGGCGCCTGTCTCTGGGGCTTCCACGGCGCGAACTGGCGGCGGACCCTGCTTCCCTCGGGCCTCCAGAGATCTCGGATCCGTCCGGGCACCGGTCCTAGTCCTGCCTGCTCCCCCAGGGCAGTCCCAAGCCACTCCTCCCCAGGCGACCACAGGGACCGGTGCTCGATTGCCAAGCGAGTTCCTCTTGATGGCAGTATTGCTCCAGAAATGCCCACCTGCCCTTCCCCCAGGTCCACTCCCTCCGCCCTCTGCGGAGGAAAAAACACCAAGGGCGCTCCGCACATGGCCCTTCAGCATCTCGGCCGCTTTGGGCCAACTCTGGCCCACCTGCGGGACCCTGTCCTTGGCAGACGGGACTCGGCAGGGTCCTTCTACTAGCCTGCCTTCCTGACAAACCAGAGAGCGGTCCCCTTGGGCCGCCCTGGGGATGGAGCCGAACTCACCGCATCCCTAACCATGCCTTTAGGGTGGGGAGGATGGTGGAACCCGCAGGGAAGGGAAGGAGACTGGGCACATAGTAGGATGCCAGCCCTAGCTCTGCCCTCCGGGACACATTTGCACTTGGGCCTACTCACGGGTCACTGCAAGGCCAGCTTGACCAAGAGGTCAAAGGCGACTGGCGTCCCACTGACCCCTGGGGTTTTGGCCTCAGACTTGAGGTGAACCTACAATTCCGGAATAGCGGGACCGGGTCCCGGGCCCTTCTCTGGTGGCAGCAGCGGCAAGGTGCTGGTGGAAGAGCCCTCGCCAGCTTAGGTCAGACGGGAGGGGAGCCAGCTGCCACCCCAAACACACCTGTCCTCCTCACACCTGGCCTACGTCCAACTCTCCACGGCCCTGCCCCGAAGGCTGGACGTACAAATCCCACAGAGGCGTGCATGCCGTTGAGGGCTCGTGTGTGCCACGGAGGTGCGGTAGATGGCCCAGCCCCAAGTGTACTGATCTTCATCCCCAAACCTATTCTCTGACGGAAACCCGATGTTGACCTCGTCGGGCAGTCAAGGCGTGGGCAGAGGCCTGACGTCTGCTGCAGGAGCACAGTGACATTGAATGCTCTTCCCAAGACAGACAAAACACTAGGGACACACTATGCCAAGCTGCTGCCTCCCTGGCCCTTTCCGGACTCTTTGACCCCCATGGACTTTCCCTTGGGATTTTCCACGACACAGTTTCTTCTCTCTCTCTCTCTCTCTCTCTCTCTCTCTCTCTCTCTCTCTCTCTCGCTCTCTCTCTCTGTCTCTCTCAATGCCATAATCACTCTCTCTCGTGCCAGGTTCGCGCCCAGCGCTCTCTCGCCCACTTCTACTGGGGCCTACTTCCTCTCCTGCTCTCTCTGTCTCAACGTGATTGATTTTCTCCTACTGCCCGGGACCTCTTGCCCACGTGTGCCTTTAAAACGCTAAGAGATGCAACTGAACGTGTGAGACATGGCGCAGATAGGCGGAGAGGCGGCAAGAGAAATGCCCCAGAACTCAAGAACCCGGCCACGCCCTCCGCTTCTACCACCACCAGCAACACCAACCCAGGGGCCTGCTTTCGCGGTCCCCCAAGCCAAGGTGAGGCAAGTCCCACTTGAACGTCATCCCGTTCCTCTTGGGAACGCTGGACCGTGCTCAACCTTAAATGTGCGTTGAGGTGGAAGGTGGATATCACTTTGCATGACAGTGTGTCTGCACAAGGACGAGGAGGGGCACACGGATCCACCTTGCTCGCTCTCTAGTGGGATTCAGGTGGAACGGAGGACCATGAACCCTCAGGACTTTTTCTGCTTGGGTCCTGTGCTTTTAAGGTTTCGGGCCTAAGAGGCCCATCACCTCCTTATACCTTTTTTGTCTATTAAAGAAAAAAAAATAAGAAAGAAAGAAAGAAAAAAAACAAGAAACCCGGACACTCAACCTGTCACCTCAGAAGGGTCCTCTGTGTGCCTTTTCTACTCCTGAATTCAGCGACGTGGTGCTGATCTCCACCCTTTGGACGCGAGCCCCCGTTCACTTGGGGACTCCTGGACACTCTGAGAAACGCCAGAAAGCCTCGGGAAATGGCCCCGTCCGCTGCTCTACCAGACCGCGTCCTGCAAAACGTGCATCTTCCGAGCCTCCTCCCTGCACGTCCCGTTGGACCTGCCCCGATTCTACCTCAGGGACCCACTGGAGGAGAGGCACAGGGATGCTGCCTGAGCAGCAGACCCTTCTAGCGCTGAGCAGGCTGTCCCCAGGCAGGCAGAGTCCGACGGGTCCTTCCTCCTGGGACTCCAGCAGGCCTAGGAAAGCAGCGGTCCCCCTCGGCTGATGCCCAGAGAGTCTCCAGTACGCAAGCTTTGCCACCGAACCCATCGGTCGGTGCGCCTCTGATCACAGGCCAAGGGCCTGCGCACCCCCAAAGACAACCGGGGTCCCCGGAAGGCCCCCAGGCAGAAATGAGCACCACCGGGAATGGCCGGCCTCCAAGACAACTTGGGGGCATGCACACCACAAGACAGGGTCGCAGGTCTCAACGAGGCGGATGCCTGGTGTCTCAGGCGGGCCGGGCCGGGCCTGGCCTCGCCTTGGCGTCCACCTGGTCGGGAACCATCTGGGTACAGGCCCTGCAGGATGCCCTGTGGCCCACCTTCCTTCCTAGGCCGAAAGGAGGAACGCCCCGGCGCCGGCCAGCCCCGGCGGGCACCGGCGCCACTGGCCACGGAACTCAGCTCTGCCAGTGGCCCCTCCTCACTGGCCTGCAGTGTGGCCGAGGGAGCCTCCCGGGGCCGAGGACCCAACAAGGCCGTCACCCCGGGTGCTCCCACGGGAACGGGCACCAGGCAAACTGCCCACGGACCCGAGCCCAGGCTCCTTGGCGGAGGCCTCCGCTAGTCCCGCCCAGATCATGGCCGCCACCAGGCTCCCGGGCCATGGCTTCCTGTAAGGCAACCGCCAGGCGTCCTGACTGTCCAGCTAGGCCTGGCGTCTGTCTCTGGGGCTTCCACGGCGCAAACTGGCGGCGGACCCTGCTTCCCTCGGGCCTCCAGAGATCTCGGATCCGTACGGGCACCGGTCCTAGTCCTGCCTGCTCCCCCAGGGCAGTCCCAAGCCACTCCTCCCCAGGCGACCACAGGGACCGGTGCTCGATTGCCAAGCGAGTTCCTCTTGATGGCAGTATTGCTCCAGAAATGCCCACCTGCCCTTCCCCCAGGTCCACTCCCTCCGCCCTCTGCGGAGGAAAAAACGCCAAGGGCGCTCCGCACATGGCCCTTCAGCATCTCGGCCGCTTTGGGCCAACTCTGGCCCACCTGCGGGACCCTGTCCTTGGCAGACGGGACTCGGCAGGGTCCTTCTACTAGCCTGCCTTCCTGACAAACCAGAGAGCGGTCCCCTTGGGCCGCCCTGGGGATGGAGCCGAACTCACCGCATCCCTAACCATGCCTTTAGGGTGGGGAGGATGGTGGAACCCGCAGGGAAGGGAAGGAGGCTGGGCACATAGTAGGATGCCAGCCCTAGCTCTGCCCTCCGGGACACATTTGCACTTGGGCCTACTCACGGGTCACTGCAAGGCCAGCTTGACCAAGAGGTCAAAGGCGACTGGCGTCCCACTGACCCCTGGGGTTTTGGCCTCAGACTTGAGGTGAACCTACAATTCCGGAATAGCGGGACCGGGTCCAGGGCCCTTCTCTGGTGGCAGCAGCGGCAAGGTGCTGGTGGAAGAGCCCTCGCCAGCTTAGGTCAGACGGGAGGGGAGCCAGCTGCCACCCCAAACACACCTGTCCTCCTCACACCTGGCCTACGTCCAACTCTCCACGGCCCTGCCCCGAAGGCTGGACGTACAAATCCCACAGAGGCGTGCATGCCGTTGAGGGCTCGTGTGTGCCACGGAGCTGCGGTAGATGGCCCAGCCCCAAGTGTACCGATCTTCATCCCCAAACCTATTCTCTGACGGAAACCCGATGTTGACCTCGTCGGGCAGTCAAGGCGTGGGCAGAGGCCTGACGTCTGCTGCAGGAGCACAGTGACATTGAATGCTCTTCGCAAGACAGACAAAACACTAGGGACACACTATGCCAAGCTGCTGCCTCCCTGGCCCTTTCCGGACTCTTTGACCCCCATGGACTTTCCCTTGGGATTTTCCATGACACAGTTTCTTCTCTCTCTCTCTCTCTCTCTCTCTCTCTCTCTGTCTGTCTGTCTCTCTCTCTCGCTCTCTCTCTCTGTCTCTCTCAATGCCATAATCACTCTCTCTCGTGCCAGGTTCTCGCCCAGCGCTCTCTCGCCCACTTCTACTGGGGCCTACTTCCTCTCCTGCTCTCTCTGTCTCAACGTGATTGATTTTCTCCTACTGCCCGGGACCTCTTGCCCACGTGTGCCTTTAAAACGCTAAGAGATGCAACTGAACGTGTGAGACATGGCGCAGATAGGCGGAGAGGCGGCAAGAGAAATGCCCCAGAACTCAAGAACCCGGCCACGCCCTCCGCTTCTACCACCACCAGCAACACCAACCCAGGGGCCTGCTTTCGCGGTCCCCCAAGCCAAGGTGAGGCAAGTCCCACTTGAACGTCATCCCGTTCCTCTTGGGAACGCTGGACCGTGCTCAACCTTAAATGTGCGTTGAGGTGGAAGGTGGATATCACTTTGCATGACAGTGTGTCTGCACAAGGACGAGGAGGGGCACACGGATCCACCTTGCTCGCTCTCTAGTTGGATTCAGGTGGAACGGAGGACCATGAACCCTCAGGACTTTTTCTGCTTGGGTCCTGTGCTTTTAAGGTTTCGGGCCTAAGAGGCCCATCACCTCCTTATACCTTTTTTCTGTCTATTAAAGAAAAAAAAATAAGAAAGAAAGAAAGAAAAAAAACAAGAAACCCGGACATTCAACCTGTCACCTCAGAAGGGTCCTCTGTGTGCCTTTTCTACTCCTGAATTCAGCGACGTGGTGCTGATCTCCACCCTTTGGACGCGAGTCCCCGTTCACTTGGGGACTCCTGGACACTCTGAGAAACGCCAGAAAGCCTCGGGAAATGGCCCCGTCCGCTGCTCTACCAGACCGCGTCCTGCAAAACGTGCATCTTCCAAGCCTCCTCCCTGCACGTTCCATTGGACCTGCCCCGATTCTACCTCAGGGACCCACTGGAGGAGAGGCACAGGGATGCTGCCTGAGCAGCAGACCCTTCTAGCGCTGAGCAGGCTGTCCCCAGGCAGGCAGAGTCCGACGGGTCCTTCCTCCTGGGACTCCAGCAGGCCTAGGAAAGCAGCAGTCCCCCTCGGCTGATGCCCAGAGAGTCTCCAGTACGCAAGCTTTGCCACCGAACCCATCGGTCGGTGCGCCTCTGATCACAGGCCAAGGGCCTGCGCACCCCCAAAGACAACCGGGGTCCCCGGAAGGGCCCCAGGCAGAAATGAGCACCACCGGGAATGGCCAGCCTCCAAGACAACTTCGGGGCATGCACACCACAAGACAGGGTCGCAGGTCTCAACGAGGCGGATGCCTGGTGTCTCAGGCGGGCCGGGCCGGGCCTGGCCTCGCCTTGGCGTCCACCTGGTCGGGAACCATCTGGGTACGGGCCCTGCAGGATGCCCTGTGGCCCACCTTCCTTCCTAGGCCGCAAGGAGGAACGCCCCGGCGCCGGCCAGCCCCGGCGGGCACCGGCGCCACTGGCCACGGAACTCAACTCTGCCAGTGGCCCCTCCTCACTGGCCTGCAGTGTGGCCGAGGGAGCCTCCCGGGGCCGAGGACCCAACAAGGCCGTCACCCCGGGTGCTCCCACGGGAACGGGCACCAGGCAAACTGCCCACGGACCCGAGCCCAGGCTCCTTGGCGGAGGCCTCCGCTAGTCCCGCCCAGATCATGGCCGCCACCAGGCTCCCGGGCCATGGCTTCCTGTAAGGCAACCGCCAGGCGTCCTGACTGTCCAGCTAGACCTGGCGCCTGTCTCTGGGGCTTCCACGGCGCGAACTGGCGGCGGACCCTGCTTCCCTCGGACCTCCAGAGATCTCGGATCCGTCCGGGCACCGGTCCTAGTCCTGCCTGCTCCCCCAGGGCAGTCCCAAGCCACTCCTCCCCAGGCGACCACAGGGACCGGTGCTCGATTGCCAAGCGAGTTCCTCTTGATGGCAGTATTGCTCCAGAAATGCCCACCTGCCCTTCCCCCAGGTCCACTCCCTCCGCCCTCTGCGGAGGAAAAAACGCCAAGGGCGCTCCGCACATGGCCCTTCAGCATCTCGGCCGCTTTGGGCCAACTCTGGCCCACCTGCGGGACCCTGTCCTTGGCAGACGGGACTCGGCAGGGTCCTTCTACTAGCCTGCCTTCCTGACAAACCAGAGAGCGGTCCCCTTGGGCCGCCCTGGGGATGGAGCCGAACTCACCGCATCCCTAACCATGCCTTTAGGGTGGGGAGGATGGTGGAACCTGCAGGGAAGGGAAGGAGACTGGGCACATCGTAGGATGCCAGCCCTAGCTCTGCCCTCCGGGACACATTTGCACTTGGGCCTACTCACGGGTCACTGCAAGGCCAGCTTGACCAAGAGGTCAAAGGCGACTGGCGTCCCAGTGACCCCTGGGGTTTTGGCCTCAGACTTGAGGTGAACCTACAATTCTGGAATAGCGGGACCGGGTCCCGGGCCCTTCTCTGGTGGCAGCAGCGGCAAGGTGCTGGTGGAAGAGCCCTCGCCAGCTTAGGTCAGACGGGAGGGGAGCCAGCTGCCACCCCAAACACACCTGTCCTCCTCACACCTGGCCTACGTCCAACTCTCCACGGCCCTGCCCCGAAGGCTGGACGTAGAAATCCCACAGAGGCGTGCATGCCGTTGAGGGCTCGTGTGTGCCACGGAGGTGCGGTAGATGGCCCAGCCCCAAGTGTACCGATCTTCATCCCCAAACCTATTCTCTGACGGAAACCCGATGTTGACCTCGTCGGGCAGTCAAGGCCTGGGCAGAGGCCTGACGTCTGCTGCAGGAGCACAGTGACATTGAATGCTCTTCCCAAGACAGACAAAACACTAGGGACACACTATGTCAAGCTGCTGCCTCCCTGGCCCTTTCCGGACTCTTTGACCCCCATGGACTTTCCCTTGGGATTTTCCACGACACAGTTTCTTCTCTCTCTCTCTCTCTCTCTCTCTCTCTCTCTGTCTGTCTCTCTCTCTCGCTCTCTCTCTCTGTCTCTCTCAATCCCATAATCACTCTCTCTCTCGTGCCACGTTTGCGCCCAGCGCTCTCTCGCCCACTTCTACTGGGGCCTACTTCCTCTCCTGCTCTCTCTGTCTCAACGTGATTGATTTTCTCCTACTGCCCGGGACCTCTTGCCCACGTGTGCCTTTAAAACGCTAAGAGATGCAACTGAACGTGTGAGACATGGCGCAGATAGGCGGAGAGGCGACAAGAGAAATGCCCCAGAACTCAAGAACCCGGCCACGCCCTCCGCTTCTACCACCACCAGCAACACCAACCCAGGGGCCTGCTTTCGCGGTCCCCCAAGCCAAGGTGAGGCAAGTCCCACTTGAACGTCATCCCGTTCCTCTTGGGAACGCTGGACCGCGCTCAACCTTAAATGTGCGTTGAGGTGGAAGGTGGATATCACTTTGCATGACAGTGTGTCTGCACAAGGACGAGGAGGGGCACACGGATCCACCTGGCTCGCTCTCTAGCTGGATTCAGGTGGAACGGAGGACCATGAAACCTCAGGACTTTTTCTGCTTGGGTCCTGTGCTTTTAAGGTTTCGGGCCTAAGAGGCCCATCACCTCCTTATACCTTTTTTCTGTCTATTAAAGAAAAAAAAATAAGAAAGAAAGAAAGAAAAAAAACAAGAAACCCGGACATTCAACCTGTCACCTCAGAAGGGTCCTCTGTGTGCCTTTTCTACTCCTGAATTCAGCGACGTGGTGCTCATCTCCACCCTTTGGACGCGAGCCCCCGTTCACTTGGGGACTCCTGGACACTCTGAGAAACGCCAGAAAGCCTCAGGAAATGGCCCCGTCCGCTGCTCTACCAGACCGGGTCCTGCAAAACATGCATCTTCCGAGCCTCCTCCCTGCACGTCCCGTTGGACCTGCCCCGATTCTACCTCAGGGACCCACTGGAGGAGAGGCACAGGGATGCTGCCTGAGCAGCAGACCCTTCTAGCACTGAGCAGGCTGTCCCCAGGCAGGCAGAGTCCGACGGGTCCTTCCTCCTGGGACTCCAGCAGGCCTAGGAAAGCAGCGGTCCCCCTCGGCTGATGCCCAGAGAGTCTCCAGTACGCAAGCTTTGCCACCGAACCCATCGGTCGGTGCGCCTCTGATCACAGGCCAAGGGCCTGCGCACCCCCAAAGACAACCGGGGTCCCCGGAAGGCCCCCAGGCAGAAATGAGCACCACCGGGAATGGCCGGCCTCCAAGACAACTTGGGGGCATGCACACCACAAGACAGGGTCGCAGGTCTCAACGAGGCGGATGCCTGGTGTCTCAGGCGGGCCGGGCCGGGCCTGGCCTCGCCTTGGCGTCCACCTGGTCGGGAACCGTCTGGGTACGGGCCCCGCAGGATGCCCTGCGGCCCACCTTCCTTCCTAGGCCGCAAGGAGGAACGCCCCGGCGCCGGCCAGCCCCGGCGGGCACCGGCGCCACTGGCCACGGAACTCAGCTCTGCCAGTGGCCCCTCCTCACTGGCCTGCAGTGTGGCCGAGGGAGCCTCCCGGGGCCGAGGACCCAACTAGGCCGTCACCCCGGGTGCTCCCACGGGAACGGGCACCAGGCAAACTGCCCACGGACCCGAGCCCAGGCTCCTTGGCGGAGGCCTCCGCTAGTCCCGCCCAGATCATGGCCGCCACCAGGCTCCCGGGCCATGGCTTCCTGTAAGGCAACCGCCAGGCGTCCTGACTGTCCAGCTAGACCTGGCGCCTGTCTCTGGGGCTTCCACGGCGCGAACTGGCGGCGGACCCTGCTTCCCTCGGGCCTCCAGAGATCTCGGATCCGTCCGGGCACCGGTCCTAGTCCTGCCTGCTCCCCCAGGGCAGTCCCAAGCCACTCCTCCCCAGGCGACCACAGGGACCGGTGCTCGATTGCCAAGCGAGTTCCTCTTGATGGCAGTATTGCTCCAGAAATGCCCACCTGCCCTTCCCCCAGGTCCACTCCCTCCGCCCTCTGCGGAGGAAAAAACGCCAAGGGCGCTCCGCACATGGCCCTTCAGCATCTCGGCCGCTTTGGGCCAACTCTGGCCCACCTGCGGGACCCTGTCCTTGGCAGACGGGACTCGGCAGGGTCCTTCTACTAGCCTGCCTTCCTGACAAACCAGAGAGCGGTCCCCTTGGGCCGCCCTGGGGATGGAGCCGAACTCACCGCATCCCTAACCATGCCTTTAGGGTGGGGAGGATGGTGGAACCCGCAGGGAAGGGAAGGAGACTGGGCACATAGTAGGATGCCAGCCCTAGCTCTGCCCTCCGGGACACATTTGCACTTGGGCCTACTCACGGGTCACTGCAAGGCCAGCTTGACCAAGAGGTCAAAGGCGACTGGCGTCCCACTGACCCCTGGGGTTTTGGCCTCAGACTTGAGGTGAACCTACAATTCCGGAATAGCGGGACCGGGTCCCGGGCCCTTCTCTGGTGGCAGCAGCGGCAAGGTGCTGGTGGAAGAGCCCTCGCCAGCTTAGGTCAGACGGGAGGGGAGCCAGCTGCCACCCCAAACACACCTGTCCTCCTCACACCTGGCCTACGTCCAACTCTCCACGGCCCTGCCCCGAAGGCTGGACGTAGAAATCCCACAGAGGCGTGCATGCCGTTGAGGGCTCGTGTGTGCCACCGAGGTGCGGTAGATGGCCCAGCCCCAAGTGTACCGATCTTCATCCCCAAACCTATTCTCTGACGGAAACCCGATGTTGACCTCGTCGGGCAGTCAAGGCGTGGGCAGAGGCCTGACGTCTGCTGCAGGAGCACAGTGACATTGAATGCTCTTCCCAAGACAGACAAAACACTAGGGACACACTATGCCAAGCTGCTGCCTCCCTGGCCCTTTCCGGACTCTTTGACCCCCATGGACTTTCCCTTGGGATTTTCCACGACACAGTTTCTTCTCTCTCTCTCTCTCTCTCTCTCTCTCTGTCTCTCTCTCTCGCTCTCTCTCTCTGTCTCTCTCAATGCCATAATCACTCTCTCTCGTGCCAGGTTCGCGCCCAGCGCTCTCGCCCACTTCTACTGGGGCCTACTTCCTCTCCTGCTCTCTCTGTCTCAACGTGATTGATTTTCTCCTACTGCCCGGGACCTCTTGCCCACGTGTGCCTTTAAAACGCTAAGAGATGCAACTGAACGTGTGAGACATGGCGCAGATAGGCGGAGAGGCGGCAAGAGAAATGCCCCAGAACTCAAGAACCCGGCCACGCCCTCCGCTTCTACCACCACCAGCAACACCAACCCAGGGGCCTGCTTTCGCGGTCCCCCAAGCCAAGGTGAGGCAAGTCCCACTTGAACGTCATCCCGTTCCTCTTGGGAACGCTGGACCGTGCTCAACCTTAAATGTGCGTTGAGGTGGAAGGTGGATATCACTTTGCATGACAGTGTGTCTGCACAAGGACGAGGAGGGGCACACGGATCCACCTTGCTCGCTCTCTAGTGGGATTCAGGTGGAACGGAGGACCATGAACCCTCAGGACTTTTTCTGCTTGGGTCCTGTGCTTTTAAGGTTTCGGGCCTAAGAGGCCCATCACCTCCTTATACCTTTTTTGTCTATTAAAGAAAAAAAAATAAGAAAGAAAGAAAGAAAAAAAACAAGAAACCCGGACACTCAACCTGTCACCTCAGAAGGGTCCTCTGTGTGCCTTTTCTACTCCTGAATTCAGCGACGTGGTGCTGATCTCCACCCTTTGGACGCGAGCCCCCGTTCACTTGGGGACTCCTGGACACTCTGAGAAACGCCAGAAAGCCTCGGGAAATGGACCCGTCCGCTGCTCTACCAGACCGCGTCCTGCAAAACGTGCATCTTCCGAGCCTCCTCCCTGCACGTCCCGTTGGACCTGCCCCGATTCTACCTCAGGGACCCACTGGAGGAGAGGCACAGGGATGCTGCCTGAGCAGCAGACCCTTCTAGCGCTGAGCAGGCTGTCCCCAGGCAGGCAGAGTCCGACGGGTCCTTCCTCCTGGGACTCCAGCAGGCCTAGGAAAGCAGCGGTCCCCCTCGGCTGATGCCCAGAGAGTCTCCAGTACGCAAGCTTTGCCACCGAACCCATCGGTCGGTGCGCCTCTGATCACAGGCCAAGGGCCTGCGCACCCCCAAAGACAACCGGGGTCCCCGGAAGGCCCCCAGGCAGAAATGAGCACCACCGGGAATGGCCGGCCTCCAAGACAACTTGGGGGCATGCACACCACAAGACAGGGTCGCAGGTCTCAACGAGGCGGATGCCTGGTGTCTCAGGCGGGCCGGGCCGGGCCTGGCCTCGCCTTGGCGTCCACCTGGTCGGGAACCATCTGGGTACAGGCCCTGCAGGATGCCCTGTGGCCCACCTTCCTTCCTAGGCCGAAAGGAGGAACGCCCCGGCGCCGGCCAGCCCCGGCGGGCACCGGCGCCACTGGCCACGGAACTCAGCTCTGCCAGTGGCCCCTCCTCACTGGCCTGCAGTGTGGCCGAGGGAGCCTCCCGGGGCCGAGGACCCAACAAGGCCGTCACCCCGGGTGCTCCCACGGGAACGGGCACCAGGCAAACTGCCCACGGACCCGAGCCCAGGCTCCTTGGCGGAGGCCTCCGCTAGTCCCGCCCAGATCATGGCCGCCACCAGGCTCCCGGGCCATGGCTTCCTGTAAGGCAACCGCCAGGCGTCCTGACTGTCCAGCTAGGCCTGGCGTCTGTCTCTGGGGCTTCCACGGCGCAAACTGGCGGCGGACCCTGCTTCCCTCGGGCCTCCAGAGATCTCGGATCCGTACGGGCACCGGTCCTAGTCCTGCCTGCTCCCCCAGGGCAGTCCCAAGCCACTCCTCCCCAGGCGACCACAGGGACCGGTGCTCGATTGCCAAGCGAGTTCCTCTTGATGGCAGTATTGCTCCAGAAATGCCCACCTGCCCTTCCCCCAGGTCCACTCCCTCCGCCCTCTGCGGAGGAAAAAACGCCAAGGGCGCTCCGCACATGGCCCTTCAGCATCTCGGCCGCTTTGGGCCAACTCTGGCCCACCTGCGGGACCCTGTCCTTGGCAGACGGGACTCGGCAGGGTCCTTCTACTAGCCTGCCTTCCTGACAAACCAGAGAGCGGTCCCCTTGGGCCGCCCTGGGGATGGAGCCGAACTCACCGCATCCCTAACCATGCCTTTAGGGTGGGGAGGATGGTGGAACCCGCAGGGAAGGGAAGGAGGCTGGGCACATAGTAGGATGCCAGCCCTAGCTCTGCCCTCCGGGACACATTTGCACTTGGGCCTACTCACGGGTCACTGCAAGGCCAGCTTGACCAAGAGGTCAAAGGCGACTGGCGTCCCACTGACCCCTGGGGTTTTGGCCTCAGACTTGAGGTGAACCTACAATTCCGGAATAGCGGGACCGGGTCCAGGGCCCTTCTCTGGTGGCAGCAGCGGCAAGGTGCTGGTGGAAGAGCCCTCGCCAGCTTAGGTCAGACGGGAGGGGAGCCAGCTGCCACCCCAAACACACCTGTCCTCCTCACACCTGGCCTACGTCCAACTCTCCACGGCCCTGCCCCGAAGGCTGGACGTACAAATCCCACAGAGGCGTGCATGCCGTTGAGGGCTCGTGTGTGCCACGGAGCTGCGGTAGATGGCCCAGCCCCAAGTGTACCGATCTTCATCCCCAAACCTATTCTCTGACGGAAACCCGATGTTGACCTCGTCGGGCAGTCAAGGCGTGGGCAGAGGCCTGACGTCTGCTGCAGGAGCACAGTGACATTGAATGCTCTTCGCAAGACAGACAAAACACTAGGGACACACTATGCCAAGCTGCTGCCTCCCTGGCCCTTTCCGGACTCTTTGACCCCCATGGACTTTCCCTTGGGATTTTCCATGACACAGTTTCTTCTCTCTCTCTCTCTCTCTCTCTCTCTCTCTCTGTCTGTCTGTCTCTCTCTCTCGCTCTCTCTCTCTGTCTCTCTCAATGCCATAATCACTCTCTCTCGTGCCAGGTTCTCGCCCAGCGCTCTCTCGCCCACTTCTACTGGGGCCTACTTCCTCTCCTGCTCTCTCTGTCTCAACGTGATTGATTTTCTCCTACTGCCCGGGACCTCTTGCCCACGTGTGCCTTTAAAACGCTAAGAGATGCAACTGAACGTGTGAGACATGGCGCAGATAGGCGGAGAGGCGGCAAGAGAAATGCCCCAGAACTCAAGAACCCGGCCACGCCCTCCGCTTCTACCACCACCAGCAACACCAACCCAGGGGCCTGCTTTCGCGGTCCCCCAAGCCAAGGTGAGGCAAGTCCCACTTGAACGTCATCCCGTTCCTCTTGGGAACGCTGGACCGTGCTCAACCTTAAATGTGCGTTGAGGTGGAAGGTGGATATCACTTTGCATGACAGTGTGTCTGCACAAGGACGAGGAGGGGCACACGGATCCACCTTGCTCGCTCTCTAGTTGGATTCAGGTGGAACGGAGGACCATGAACCCTCAGGACTTTTTCTGCTTGGGTCCTGTGCTTTTAAGGTTTCGGGCCTAAGAGGCCCATCACCTCCTTATACCTTTTTTCTGTCTATTAAAGAAAAAAAAATAAGAAAGAAAGAAAGAAAAAAAACAAGAAACCCGGACATTCAACCTGTCACCTCAGAAGGGTCCTCTGTGTGCCTTTTCTACTCCTGAATTCAGCGACGTGGTGCTGATCTCCACCCTTTGGACGCGAGTCCCCGTTCACTTGGGGACTCCTGGACACTCTGAGAAACGCCAGAAAGCCTCGGGAAATGGCCCCGTCCGCTGCTCTACCAGACCGCGTCCTGCAAAACGTGCATCTTCCAAGCCTCCTCCCTGCACGTTCCATTGGACCTGCCCCGATTCTACCTCAGGGACCCACTGGAGGAGAGGCACAGGGATGCTGCCTGAGCAGCAGACCCTTCTAGCGCTGAGCAGGCTGTCCCCAGGCAGGCAGAGTCCGACGGGTCCTTCCTCCTGGGACTCCAGCAGGCCTAGGAAAGCAGCAGTCCCCCTCGGCTGATGCCCAGAGAGTCTCCAGTACGCAAGCTTTGCCACCGAACCCATCGGTCGGTGCGCCTCTGATCACAGGCCAAGGGCCTGCGCACCCCCAAAGACAACCGGGGTCCCCGGAAGGGCCCCAGGCAGAAATGAGCACCACCGGGAATGGCCAGCCTCCAAGACAACTTCGGGGCATGCACACCACAAGACAGGGTCGCAGGTCTCAACGAGGCGGATGCCTGGTGTCTCAGGCGGGCCGGGCCGGGCCTGGCCTCGCCTTGGCGTCCACCTGGTCGGGAACCATCTGGGTACGGGCCCTGCAGGATGCCCTGTGGCCCACCTTCCTTCCTAGGCCGCAAGGAGGAACGCCCCGGCGCCGGCCAGCCCCGGCGGGCACCGGCGCCACTGGCCACGGAACTCAACTCTGCCAGTGGCCCCTCCTCACTGGCCTGCAGTGTGGCCGAGGGAGCCTCCCGGGGCCGAGGACCCAACAAGGCCGTCACCCCGGGTGCTCCCACGGGAACGGGCACCAGGCAAACTGCCCACGGACCCGAGCCCAGGCTCCTTGGCGGAGGCCTCCGCTAGTCCCGCCCAGATCATGGCCGCCACCAGGCTCCCGGGCCATGGCTTCCTGTAAGGCAACCGCCAGGCGTCCTGACTGTCCAGCTAGACCTGGCGCCTGTCTCTGGGGCTTCCACGGCGCGAACTGGCGGCGGACCCTGCTTCCCTCGGACCTCCAGAGATCTCGGATCCGTCCGGGCACCGGTCCTAGTCCTGCCTGCTCCCCCAGGGCAGTCCCAAGCCACTCCTCCCCAGGCGACCACAGGGACCGGTGCTCGATTGCCAAGCGAGTTCCTCTTGATGGCAGTATTGCTCCAGAAATGCCCACCTGCCCTTCCCCCAGGTCCACTCCCTCCGCCCTCTGCGGAGGAAAAAACGCCAAGGGCGCTCCGCACATGGCCCTTCAGCATCTCGGCCGCTTTGGGCCAACTCTGGCCCACCTGCGGGACCCTGTCCTTGGCAGACGGGACTCGGCAGGGTCCTTCTACTAGCCTGCCTTCCTGACAAACCAGAGAGCGGTCCCCTTGGGCCGCCCTGGGGATGGAGCCGAACTCACCGCATCCCTAACCATGCCTTTAGGGTGGGGAGGATGGTGGAACCTGCAGGGAAGGGAAGGAGACTGGGCACATCGTAGGATGCCAGCCCTAGCTCTGCCCTCCGGGACACATTTGCACTTGGGCCTACTCACGGGTCACTGCAAGGCCAGCTTGACCAAGAGGTCAAAGGCGACTGGCGTCCCACTGACCCCTGGGGTTTTGGCCTCAGACTTGAGGTGAACCTACAATTCTGGAATAGCGGGACCGGGTCCCGGGCCCTTCTCTGGTGGCAGCAGCGGCAAGGTGCTGGTGGAAGAGCCCTCGCCAGCTTAGGTCAGACGGGAGGGGAGCCAGCTGCCACCCCAAACACACCTGTCCTCCTCACACCTGGCCTACGTCCAACTCTCCACGGCCCTGCCCCGAAGGCTGGACGTAGAAATCCCACAGAGGCGTGCATGCCGTTGAGGGCTCGTGTGTGCCACGGAGGTGCGGTAGATGGCCCAGCCCCAAGTGTACCGATCTTCATCCCCAAACCTATTCTCTGACGGAAACCCGATGTTGACCTCGTCGGGCAGTCAAGGCCTGGGCAGAGGCCTGACGTCTGCTGCAGGAGCACAGTGACATTGAATGCTCTTCCCAAGACAGACAAAACACTAGGGACACACTATGTCAAGCTGCTGCCTCCCTGGCCCTTTCCGGACTCTTTGACCCCCATGGACTTTCCCTTGGGATTTTCCACGACACAGTTTCTTCTCTCTCTCTCTCTCTCTCTCTCTCTCTCTCTGTCTGTCTCTCTCTCTCGCTCTCTCTCTCTGTCTCTCTCAATCCCATAATCACTCTCTCTCTCGTGCCACGTTTGCGCCCAGCGCTCTCTCGCCCACTTCTACTGGGGCCTACTTCCTCTCCTGCTCTCTCTGTCTCAACGTGATTGATTTTCTCCTACTGCCCGGGACCTCTTGCCCACGTGTGCCTTTAAAACGCTAAGAGATGCAACTGAACGTGTGAGACATGGCGCAGATAGGCGGAGAGGCGACAAGAGAAATGCCCCAGAACTCAAGAACCCGGCCACGCCCTCCGCTTCTACCACCACCAGCAACACCAACCCAGGGGCCTGCTTTCGCGGTCCCCCAAGCCAAGGTGAGGCAAGTCCCACTTGAACGTCATCCCGTTCCTCTTGGGAACGCTGGACCGCGCTCAACCTTAAATGTGCGTTGAGGTGGAAGGTGGATATCACTTTGCATGACAGTGTGTCTGCACAAGGACGAGGAGGGGCACACGGATCCACCTGGCTCGCTCTCTAGCTGGATTCAGGTGGAACGGAGGACCATGAAACCTCAGGACTTTTTCTGCTTGGGTCCTCTGCTTTTAAGGTTTCGGGCCTAAGAGGCCCATCACCTCCTTATACCTTTTTTCTGTCTATTAAAGAAAAAAAAATAAGAAAGAAAGAAAGAAAAAAAACAAGAAACCCGGACATTCAACCTGTCACCTCAGAAGGGTCC
Organism: Chlorocebus sabaeus; assembly: GCF_047675955.1. NCBI lineage: Eukaryota > Metazoa > Chordata > Mammalia > Primates > Cercopithecidae > Chlorocebus > Chlorocebus sabaeus. The sequence goes on from NC_132933.1 coordinate 37,702,054, forward strand.
TCTGTGTGCCTTTTCTACTCCTGAATTCAGCGACGTGGTGCTCATCTCCACCCTTTGGACGCGAGCCCCCGTTCACTTGGGGACTCCTGGACACTCTGAGAAACGCCAGAAAGCCTCAGGAAATGGCCCCGTCCGCTGCTCTACCAGACCGGGTCCTGCAAAACATGCATCTTCCGAGCCTCCTCCCTGCACGTCCCGTTGGACCTGCCCCGATTCTACCTCAGGGACCCACTGGAGGAGAGGCACAGGGATGCTGCCTGAGCAGCAGACCCTTCTAGCACTGAGCAGGCTGTCCCCAGGCAGGCAGAGTCCGACGGGTCCTTCCTCCTGGGACTCCAGCAGGCCTAGGAAAGCAGCGGTCCCCCTCGGCTGATGCCCAGAGAGTCTCCAGTACGCAAGCTTTGCCACCGAACCCATCGGTCGGTGCGCCTCTGATCACAGGCCAAGGGCCTGCGCACCCCCAAAGACAACCGGGGTCCCCGGAAGGCCCCCAGGCAGAAATGAGCACCACCGGGAATGGCCGGCCTCCAAGACAACTTGGGGGCATGCACACCACAAGACAGGGTCGCAGGTCTCAACGAGGCGGATGCCTGGTGTCTCAGGCGGGCCGGGCCGGGCCTGGCCTCGCCTTGGCGTCCACCTGGTCGGGAACCGTCTGGGTACGGGCCCCGCAGGATGCCCTGCGGCCCACCTTCCTTCCTAGGCCGCAAGGAGGAACGCCCCGGCGCCGGCCAGCCCCGGCGGGCACCGGCGCCACTGGCCACGGAACTCAGCTCTGCCAGTGGCCCCTCCTCACTGGCCTGCAGTGTGGCCGAGGGAGCCTCCCGGGGCCGAGGACCCAACTAGGCCGTCACCCCGGGTGCTCCCACGGGAACGGGCACCAGGCAAACTGCCCACGGACCCGAGCCCAGGCTCCTTGGCGGAGGCCTCCGCTAGTCCCGCCCAGATCATGGCCGCCACCAGGCTCCCGGGCCATGGCTTCCTGTAAGGCAACCGCCAGGCGTCCTGACTGTCCAGCTAGACCTGGCGCCTGTCTCTGGGGCTTCCACGGCGCGAACTGGCGGCGGACCCTGCTTCCCTCGGGCCTCCAGAGATCTCGGATCCGTCCGGGCACCGGTCCTAGTCCTGCCTGCTCCCCCAGGGCAGTCCCAAGCCACTCCTCCCCAGGCGACCACAGGGACCGGTGCTCGATTGCCAAGCGAGTTCCTCTTGATGGCAGTATTGCTCCAGAAATGCCCACCTGCCCTTCCCCCAGGTCCACTCCCTCCGCCCTCTGCGGAGGAAAAAACGCCAAGGGCGCTCCGCACATGGCCCTTCAGCATCTCGGCCGCTTTGGGCCAACTCTGGCCCACCTGCGGGACCCTGTCCTTGGCAGACGGGACTCGGCAGGGTCCTTCTACTAGCCTGCCTTCCTGACAAACCAGAGAGCGGTCCCCTTGGGCCGCCCTGGGGATGGAGCCGAACTCACCGCATCCCTAACCATGCCTTTAGGGTGGGGAGGATGGTGGAACCCGCAGGGAAGGGAAGGAGACTGGGCACATAGTAGGATGCCAGCCCTAGCTCTGCCCTCCGGGACACATTTGCACTTGGGCCTACTCACGGGTCACTGCAAGGCCAGCTTGACCAAGAGGTCAAAGGCGACTGGCGTCCCACTGACCCCTGGGGTTTTGGCCTCAGACTTGAGGTGAACCTACAATTCCGGAATAGCGGGACCGGGTCCCGGGCCCTTCTCTGGTGGCAGCAGCGGCAAGGTGCTGGTGGAAGAGCCCTCGCCAGCTTAGGTCAGACGGGAGGGGAGCCAGCTGCCACCCCAAACACACCTGTCCTCCTCACACCTGGCCTACGTCCAACTCTCCACGGCCCTGCCCCGAAGGCTGGACGTAGAAATCCCACAGAGGCGTGCATGCCGTTGAGGGCTCGTGTGTGCCACCGAGGTGCGGTAGATGGCCCAGCCCCAAGTGTACCGATCTTCATCCCCAAACCTATTCTCTGACGGAAACCCGATGTTGACCTCGTCGGGCAGTCAAGGCGTGGGCAGAGGCCTGACGTCTGCTGCAGGAGCACAGTGACATTGAATGCTCTTCCCAAGACAGACAAAACACTAGGGACACACTATGCCAAGCTGCTGCCTCCCTGGCCCTTTCCGGACTCTTTGACCCCCATGGACTTTCCCTTGGGATTTTCCACGACACAGTTTCTTCTCTCTCTCTCTCTCTCTCTCTCTCTCTCTGTCTCTCTCTCTCGCTCTCTCTCTCTGTCTCTCTCAATGCCATAATCACTCTCTCTCGTGCCAGGTTCGCGCCCAGCGCTCTCTCGCCCACTTCTACTGGGGCCTACTTCCTCTCCTGCTCTCTCTGTCTCAACGTGATTGATTTTCTCCTACTGCCCGGGACCTCTTGCCCACGTGTGCCTTTAAAACGCTAAGAGATGCAACTGAACGTGTGAGACATGGCGCAGATAGGCGGAGAGGCGGCAAGAGAAATGCCCCAGAACTCAAGAACCCGGCCACGCCCTCCGCTTCTACCACCACCAGCAACACCAACCCAGGGGCCTGCTTTCGCGGTCCCCCAAGCCAAGGTGAGGCAAGTCCCACTTGAACGTCATCCCGTTCCTCTTGGGAACGCTGGACCGTGCTCAACCTTAAATGTGCGTTGAGGTGGAAGGTGGATATCACTTTGCATGACAGTGTGTCTGCACAAGGACGAGGAGGGGCACACGGATCCACCTTGCTCGCTCTCTAGTTGGATTCAGGTGGAACGGAGGACCATGAACCCTCAGGACTTTTTCTGCTTGGGTCCTGTGCTTTTAAGGTTTCGGGCCTAAGAGGCCCATCACCTCCTTATACCTTTTTTGTCTATTAAAGAAAAAAAAATAAGAAAGAAAGAAAGAAAAAAAACAAGAAACCCGGACATTCAACCTGTCACCTCAGAAGGGTCCTCTGTGTGCCTTTTCTACTCCTGAATTCAGCGACGTGGTGCTCATCTCCACCCTTTGGACGCGAGCCCCCGTTCACTTGGGGACTCCTGGACACTCTGAGAAACGCCAGAAAGCCTCGGGAAATGGCCCCGTCCGCTGCTCTACCAGACCGGGTCCTGCAAAACGTGCATCTTCCGAGCCTCCTCCCTGCATGTCCCGTTGGACCTGCCCCGATTCTACCTCAGGGACCCACTGGAGGAGAGGCACAGGGATGCTGCCTGAGCAGCAGACCCTTCTAGCGCTGAGCAGGCTGTCCCCAGGCAGGCAGAGTCCGACGGGTCCTTCCTCCTGGGACTCCAGCAGGCCTAGGAAAGCAGCGGTCCCCCTCGGCTGATGCCCAGAGAGTCTCCAGTACGCAAGCTTTGCCACCGAACCCATCGGTCGGTGCGCCTCTGATCACAGGCCAAGGGCCTGCGCACCCCCAAAGACAACCGGGGTCCCCGGAAGGCCCCCAGGCAGAAATGAGCACCACCGGGAATGGCCGGCCTCCAAGACAACTTGGGGGCATGCACACCACAAGACAGGGTCGCAGGTCTCAACGAGGCGGATGCCTGGTGTCTCAGGCGGGCCGGGCCGGGCCTGGCCTCGCCTTGGCGTCCACCTGGTCGGGAACCGTCTGGGTACGGGCCCCGCAGGATGCCCTGCGTCCCAACTTCCTTCCTAGGCCGCAAGGAGGAACGCCCCGGCGCCGGCCAGCCCCGGCGGGCACCGGCGCCACTGGCCACGGAACTCAGCTCTGCCAGTGGCCCCTCCTCACTGGCCTGCAGTGTGGCCGAGGGAGCCTCCCGGGGCCGAGGACCCAACTAGCCCGTCACCCCGGGTGCTCCCACGGGAACGGGCACCAGGCAAACTGCCCACGGATCCGAGCCCAGGCTCCTTGGCGGAGGCCTCCGCTAGTCCCGCCCAGATCATGGCCGCCACCAGGCTCCCGGGCCATGGCTTCCTGTAAGGCAACCGCCAGGCGTCCTGACTGTCCAGCTAGACCTGGCGCCTGTCTCTGGGGCTTCCACGGCGCGAACTGGCGGCGGACCCTGCTTCCCTCGGGCCTCCAGAGATCTCGGATCCGTCCGGGCACCGGTCCTAGTCCTGCCTGCTCCCCCAGGGCAGTCCCAAGCCACTCCTCCCCAGGCGACCACAGGGACCGGTGCTCGATTGCCAAGCGAGTTCCTCTTGATGGCAGTATTGCTCCAGAAATGCCCACCTGCCCTTCCCCCAGGTCCACTCCCTCCGCCCTCTGCGGAGGAAAAAACGCCAAGGGCGCTCCGCACATGGCCCTTCAGCATCTCGGCCGCTTTGGGCCAACTCTGGCCCACCTGCGGGACCCTGTCCTTGGCAGACGGGACTCGGCAGGGTCCTTCTACTAGCCTGCCTTCCTGACAAACCAGAGAGCGGTCCCCTTGGGCCGCCCTGGGGATGGAGCCGAACTCACCGCATCCCTAACCATGCCTTTAGGGTGGGGAGGATGGTGGAACCCGCAGGGAAGGGAAGGAGACTGGGCACATAGTAGGATGCCAGCCCTAGCTCTGCCCTCCGGGACACATTTGCACTTGGGCCTACTCACGGGTCACTGCAAGGCCAGCTTGACCAAGAGGTCAAAGGCGACTGGCGTCCCACTGACCCCTGGGGTTTTGGCCTCAGACTTGAGGTGAACCTACAATTCCGGAAATGCGGGACCGGGTCCCGGGCCCTTCTCTGGTGGCAGCAGCGGCAAGGTGCTGGTGGAAGAGCCCTCGCCAGCTTAGGTCAGACGGGAGGGGAGCCAGCTGCCACCCCAAACACACCTGTCCTCCTCACACCTGGCCTACGTCCAACTCTCCACAGCCCTGCCCCGAAGGCTGGACGTAGAAATCCCACAGAGGCGTGCATGCCGTTGAGGGCTCGTGTGTGCCACGGAGGTGCGGTAGATGGCCCAGCCCCAAGTGTACCGATCTTCATCCCCAAACCTATTCTCTGACGGAAACCCAATGTTGACCTCGTCGGGCAGTCAAGGCGTGGGGAGAGGCCTGACGTCTGCTGCAGGAGCACAGTGACATTGAATGCTCTTCCCAAGACAGACAAAACACTAGGGACACACTATGCCAAGCTGCTGCCTCCCTGGCCCTTTCCGGACTCTTTGACCCCCATGGACTTTCCCTTGGGATTTTCCACGACACAGTTTCTTCTCTCTCTCTCTCTCTCTCTCTCTCTCTCTCTCCGTCTGTCTCTCTCTCTCGCTCTCTCTCTCTGTCTCTCTCAATCCCATAATCACTCTCTCTCGTGCCAGGTTCGCGCCAGGCGCTCTCTCGCCCACTTCTACTGGGGCCTACTTCCTCTCCTGCTCTCTCTGTCTCAACGTGATTGATTTTCTCCTACTGCCCGGGACCTCTTGCCCACGTGTGCCTTTAAAACGCTAAGAGATGCAACTGAACGTGTGAGACATGGCGCAGATAGGCGGAGAGGCGGCAAGAGAAATGCCCCAGAACTCAAGAACCCGGCCACGCCCTCCGCTTCTACCACCACCAGCAACACCAACCCAGGGGCCTGCTTTCGCGGTCCCCCAAGCCAAGGTGAGGCAAGTCCCACTTGAACGTCATCCCGTTCCTCTTGGGAACGCTGGACCGTGCTCAACCTTAAATGTGCGTTGAGGTGGAAGGTGGATATCACTTTGCATGACAGTGTGTCTGCACAAGGACGAGGAGGGGCACACGGATCCACCTTGCTCGCTCTCTAGTGGGATTCAGGTGGAACGGAGGACCATGAACCCTCAGGACTTTTTCTGCTTGGGTCCTGTGCTTTTAAGGTTTCGGGCCTAAGAGGCCCATCACCTCCTTATACCTTTTTTCTGTCTATTAAAGAAAAAAAAATAAGAAAGAAAGAAAGAAAAAAAACAAGAAACGCGGACATTCAACCTGTCACCTCAGAAGGGTCCTCTGTGTGCCTTTTCTACTCCTGAATTCAGCGACGTGGTGCTGATCTCCACCCTTTGGACGCGAGTCCCCGTTCACTTGGGGACTCCTGGACACTCTGAGAAACGCCAGAAAGCCTCGGGAAATGGCCCCGTCCGCTGCTCTACCAGACCGCGTCCTGCAAAACGGGCATCTTCCGAGCCTCCTCCCTGCACGTTCCATTGGACCTGCCCCGATTCTACCTCAGGGACCCACTGGAGGAGAGGCACAGGGATGCTGCCTGAGCAGCAGACCCTTCTAGCGCTGAGCAGGCTGTCCCCAGGCAGGCAGAGTCCGACGGGTCCTTCCTCCTGGGACTCCAGCAGGCCTAGGAAAGCAGCGGTCCCCCTCGGCTGATGCCCAGAGAGTCTCCAGTACGCAAGCTTTGCCACCGAACCCATCGGTCGGTGCGCCTCTGATCACAGGCCAAGGGCCTGCGCACCCCCAAAGACAACCGGGGTCCCCGGAAGGCCCCCAGGCAGAAATGAGCACCACCGGGAATGGCCGGCCTCCAAGACAACTTGGGGGCATGCACACCACAAGACAGGGTCGCAGGTCTCAACGAGGCGGATGCCTGGTGTCTCAGGCGGGCCGGGCCGGGCCTGGCCTCGCCTTGGCGTCCACCTGGTCGGGAACCATCTGGGTACGGGCCCTGCAGGATGCCCTGTGGCCCACCTTCGTTCCTAGGCCGCAAGGAGGAACGCCCCGGCGCCGGCCAGCCCCGGCGGGCACCGGCGCCACTGGCCACGGAACTCAACTCTGCCAGTGGCCCCTCCTCACTGGCCTGCAGTGTGGCCGAGGGAGCCTCCCGGGGCCGAGGACCCAACAAGGCCGTCACCCCGGGTGCTCCCACGGGAACGGGCACCAGGCAAACTGCCCACGGACCCGAGCCCAGGCTCCTTGGCGGAGGCCTCCGCTAGTCCCGCCCAGATCATGGCCGCCACCAGGCTCCCGGGCCATGGCTTCCTGTAAGGCAACCGCCAGGCGTCCTGACTGTCCAGCTAGACCTGGCGCCTGTCTCTGGGGCTTCCACGGCGCGAACTGGCGGCGGACCCTGCTTCCCTCGGGCCTCCAGAGATCTCGGATCCGTCCGGGCACCGGTCCTAGTCCTGCCTGCTCCCCCAGGGCAGTCCCAAGCCACTCCTCCCCAGGCGACCACAGGGACCGGTGCTCGATTGCCAAGCGAGTTCCTCTTGATGGCAGTATTGCTCCAGAAATGCCCACCTGCCCTTCCCCCAGGTCCACTCCCTCCGCCCTCTGCGGAGGAAAAAACGCCAAGGGCGCTCCGCACATGGCCCTTCAGCATCTCGGCCGCTTTGGGCCAACTCTGGCCCACCTGCGGGACCCTGTCCTTGGCAGACGGGACTCGGCAGGGTCCTTCTACTAGCCTGCCTTCCTGACAAACCAGAGAGCGGTCCCCTTGGGCCGCCCTGGGGATGGAGCCGAACTCACCGCATCCCTAACCATGCCTTTAGGGTGGGGAGGATGGTGGAACCCGCAGGGAAGGGAAGGAGACTGGGCACATCGTAGGATGCCAGCCCTAGCTCTGCCCTCCGGGACACATTTGCACTTGGGCCTACTCACGGGTCACTGCAAGGCCAGCTTGACCAAGAGGTCAAAGGCGACTGGCGTCCCATTGACCCCTGGGGTTTTGGCCTCAGACTTGAGGTGAACCTACAATTCTGGAATAGCGGGACCGGGTCCCGGGCCCTTCTCTGGTGGCAGCAGCGGCAAGGTGCTGGTGGAAGAGCCCTCGCCAGCTTAGGTCAGACGGGAGGGGAGCCAGCTGCCACCCCAAACACACCTGTCCTCCTCACACCTGGCCTACGTCCAACTCTCCACGGCCCTGCCCCGAAGGCTGGACGTACAAATCCCACAGAGGCGTGCATGCCGTTGAGGGCTCGTGTGTGCCACGGAGGTGCGGTAGATGGCCCAGCCCCAAGTGTACCGATCTTCATCCCCAAACCTATTCTCTGACGGAAACCCGATGTTGACCTCGTCGGGCAGTCAAGGCGTGGGCAGAGGCCTGACGTCTGCTGCAGGAGCACAGTGACATTGAATGCTCTTCCCAAGACAGACAAAACACTAGGGACACACTATGTCAAGCTGCTGCCTCCCTGGCCCTTTCCGGACTCTTTGACCCCCATGGACTTTCCCTTGGGATTTTCCACGACACAGTTTCTTCTCTCTCTCTCTCTCTCTCTCTCTCTCTCTCTCTGTCTGTCTCTCTCTCTCGCTCTCTCTCTCTGTCTCTCTCAATCCCATAATCACTCTCTCTCTCGTGCCACGTTTGTGACCAGCGCTCTCTCGCCCACTTCTACTGGGGCCTACTTCCTCTCCTGCTCTCTCTGTCTCAACGTGATTGATTTTCTCCTACTGCCCGGGACCTCTTGCCCACGTGTGCCTTTAAAACGCTAAGAGATGCAACTGAACGTGTGAGACATGGCGCAGATAGGCGGAGAGGCGGCAAGAGAAATGCCCCAGAACTCAAGAACCCGGCCACGCCCTCCGCTTCTACCACCACCAGCAACACCAACCCAGGGGCCTGCTTTCGCGGTCCCCCAAGCCAAGGTGAGGCAAGTCCCACTTGAACGTCATCCCGTTCCTCTTGGGAACGCTGGACCGTGCTCAACCTTAAATGTGCGTTGAGGTGGAAGGTGGATATCACTTTGCATGACAGTGTGTCTGCACAAGGACGAGGAGGGGCACACGGATCCACCTGGCTCGCTCTCTAGCTGGATTCAGGTGGAACGGAGGACCATGAACCCTCAGGACTTTTTCTGCTTGGGTCCTGTGCTTTTAAGGTTTTGGGCCTCAGAGGCCCATCACCTCCTTATACCTTTTTTGTCTATTAAAGAAAAAAAAATAAGAAAGAAAGAAAGAAAAAAAACAAGAAACCCGGACATTCAACCTGTCACCTCAGAAGGGTCCTCTGTGTGCCTTTTCTACTCCTGAATTCAGCGACGTGGTGCTCATCTCCACCCTTTGGACGCGAGCCCCCGTTCACTTGGGGACTCCTGGACACTCTGAGAAACGCCAGAAAGCCTCGGGAAATGGCCCCGTCCGCTGCTCTAGCAGACCGCGTCCTGCAAAATGTGCATCTTCCGAGCCTCCTCCCTGCACGTCCCGTTGGACCTGCCCCGGTTCTACCTCAGGGACCCACTGGAGGAGAGGCACAGGGATGCTGCCTGAGCAGCAGACCCTTCTAGCGCTGAGCAGGCTGTCCCCAGGCAGGCAGAGTCCGACGGGTCCTTCCTCCTGGGACTCCAGCAGGCCTAGGAAAGCAGCGGTCCCCCTCGGCTGATGCCCAGAGAGTCTCCAGTACGCAAGCTTTGCCACCGAACCCATCGGTCGGTGCGCCTCTGATCACAGGCCAAGGGCCTGCGCACCCCCAAAGACAACCGGGGTCCCCGGAAGGCCCCCAGGCAGAAATGAGCACCACCGGGAATGGCCGGCCTCCAAGACAACTTGGGGGCATGCACACCACAAGACAGGGTCGCAGGTCTCAACGAGGCGGATGCCTGGTGTCTCAGGCGGGCCGGGCCGGGCCTGGCCTCGCCTTGGCGTCCACCTGGTCGGGAACCGTCTGGGTACGGGCCCCGCAGGATGCCCTGCGGCCCACCTTCCTTCCTAGGCCGCAAGGAGGAACGCCCCGGCGCCAGCCAGCCCTGGCGGGCACCGGCGCCACTGGCCACGGAACTCAGCTCTGGCAGTGGCCCCTCCTCACTGGCCTGCAGTGTGGCCGAGGGAGCCTCCCGGGGCCGAGGACCCAACTAGGCCGTCACCCCGGGTGCTCCCACGGGAACGGGCACCAGGCAAACTGCCCACGGACCCGAGCCCAGGCTCCTTGGCGGAGGCCTCCGCTAGTCCCGCCCAGATCATGGCCGCTACCAGGCTCCCGGGCCATGGCTTCCTGTAAGACAACCGCCAGGCGTCCTGACTGTCCAGCTAGACCTGGCGCCTGTCTCTGGGGCTTCCACGGCGCGAACTGGCGGCGGACCCTGCTTCCCTCGGGCCTCCAGAGATCTCGGATCCGTCCGGGCACCGGTCCTAGTCCTGCCTGCTCCCCCAGGGCAGTCCCAAGCCACTCCTCCCCAGGTGACCACAGGGACCGGTGCTCGATTGCCAAGCGAGTTCCTCTTGATGGCAGTATTGCTCCAGAAATGCCCACCTGCCCTTCCCCCAGGTCCACTCCCTCCGCCCTCTGCGGAGGAAAAAACGCCAACGGCACTCCGCACATGGCCCTTCAGCATCTCCGCCGCTTTGGGCCAACTCTGGCCCACCTGCGGGACCCTGTCCTTGGCAGACGGGACTCGGCAGGGTCCTTCTACTAGCCTGCCTTCCTGACAAACCAGAGAGCGGTCCCCTTGGGCCGCCCTGGGGATGGAGCCGAACTCACCGCATCCCTAACCATGCCTTTAGGGTGGGGAGGATGGTGGAACCCGCAGGGAAGGGAAGGAGACTGGGCACATCGTAGGATGCCAGCCCTAGCTCTGCCCTCCGGGACACATTTGCACTTGGGCCTACTCACGGGTCACTGCAAGGCCAGCTTGACCAAGAGGTCAAAGGCGACTGGCGTCCCACTGACCCCTGGGGTTTTGGCCTCAGACTTGAGGTGAACCTACAATTCCGGAATAGCGGGACCGGGTCCCGGGCCCTTCTCTGGTGGCAGCAGCGGCAAGGTGCTGGTGGAAGAGATCTCGCCAGCTTAGGTCAGACGGGAGGGGAGCCAGCTGCCACCCCAAACACACCTGTCCTCCTCACACCTGGCCTACGTCCAACTCTCCACGGCCCTGCCCCGAAGGCTGGACGTACAAATCCCACAGAGGCGTGCATGCCGTTGAGGGCTCGTGTGTGCCACGGAGGTGCGGTAGATGGCCCAGCCCCAAGTGTACCGATCTTCATCCCCAAACCTATTCTCTGACGGAAACCCGATGTTAACCTCGTCGGGCAGTCAAGGTGTGGGCAGAGGCCTGACGTCTGCTGCAGGAGCACAGTGACATTGAATGCTCTTCCCAAGACAGACAAAACACTAGGGACACACTATGCCAAGCTGCTGCCTCCCTGGCCCTTTCCGGACTCTTTGACCCCCATGGACTTTCCCTTGGGATTTTCCACGACACAGTTTCTTCTCTCTCTCTCTCTCTCTCTCTCTCTCTCTCTCTCTCTGTCTGTCTCTCTCTCTCGCTCTCTCTCTCTGTCTCTCTCAATCCCATAATCACTCTCTCTCGTGCCAGGTTCGCGCCCAGCGCTCTCTCGCCCACTTCTACTGGGGCCTACTTCCTCTCCTGCTCTCTCTGTCTCAACGTGATTGATTTTCTCCTACTGCCCGGGACCTCTTGCCCACGTGTGCCTTTAAAACGCTAAGAGATGCAACTGAACGTGTGAGACATGGCGCAGATAGGCGGAGAGGCGGCAAGAGAAATGCCCCAGAACTCAAGAACCCGGCCACGCCCTCCGCTTCTACCACCACCAGCAACACCAACCCAGGGGCCTGCTTTCGCGGTCCCCCAAGCCAAGGTGAGGCAAGTCCCACTTGAACGTCATCCCGTTCCTCTTGGGAACGCTGGACCGTGCTCAACCTTAAATGTGCGTTGAGGTGGAAGGTGGATATCACTTTGCATGACAGTGTGTCTGCACAAGGACGAGGAGGGGCACACGGATCCACCTTGCTCGCTCTCTAGTTGGATTCAGGTGGAACGGAGGACCATGAACCCTCAGGACTTTTTCTGCTTGGGTCCTGTGCTTTTAAGGTTTCGGGCCTAAGAGGCCCATCACCTCCTTATACCTTTTTTGTCTATTAAAGAAAAAAAAATAAGAAAGAAAGAAAGAAAAAAAACAAGAAACCCGGACATTCAACCTGTCACCTCAGAAGGGTCCTCTGTGTGCCTTTTCTACTCCTGAATTCAGCGACGTGGTGCTGATCTCCACCCTTTGGACGCGAGCCCCCGTTCACTTGGGGACTCCTGGACACTCTGAGAAACGCCAGAAAGCCTCGGGAAATGGCCCCGTCCGCTGCTCTACCAGACCGGGTCCTGCAAAACGTGCATCTTCCGAGCCTCCTCCCTGCACGTCCCGTTGGACCTGCCCCGATTCTACCTCAGGGACCCACTGGAGGAGAGGCACAGGGATGCTGCCTGAGCAGCAGACCCTTCTAGTGCTGAGCAGGCTGTCCCCAGGCAGGCAGAGTCCGACGGGTCCTTCCTCCTGGGACTCCAGCAGGCCTAGGAAAGCAGCGGTCCCCCTCGGCTGATGCCCAGAGAGTCTCCAGTACGCAAGCTTTGCCACCGAACATATCGGTCGGTGCGCCTCTGATCACAGGCCAAGGGCCTGCGCACCCCCAAAGACAACCGGGGTCCCCGGAAGGCCCCCAGGCAGAAATGAGCACCACCGGGAATGGCCGGCCTCCAAGACAACTTGGGGGCATGCACACCACAAGACAGGGTCGCAGGTCTCAACGAGGCGGATGCCTGGTGTCTCAGGCGGGCCGGGCCGGGCCTGGCCTCGCCTTGGCGTCCACCTGGTCGGGAACCGTCTGGGTACGGGCCCCGCAGGATGCCCTGCGGCCCACCTTCCTTCCTAGGCCGCAAGGAGGAACGCCCCGGCGCCGGCCAGCCCCGGCGGGCACCGGCGCCACTGGCCACGGAACTCAGCTCTGCCAGTGGCCCCTCCTCACTGGCCTGCAGTGTGGCCGAGGGAGCCTCCCGGGGCCGAGGACCCAACAAGGCCGTCACCCCGGGTGCTCCCACGGGAACGGGCACCAGGCAAACTGCCCACGGACCCGAGCCCAGGCTCCTTGGCGGAGGCCTCCGCTAGTCCCGCCCAGATCATGGCCGCCACCAGGCTCCCGGGCCATGGCTTCCTGTAAGTCAACCGCCAGGCGTCCTGACTGTCCAGCTAGACCTGGCGCCTGTCTCTGGGCCTTCCACGGGGCGAACTGGCGGCGGACCCTGCTTCCCTCGGGCCTCCAGAGATCTCGGATCCGTCCGGGCACCGGTCCTAGTCCTGCCTGATCCCCCAGGGCAGTCCCAAGCCAATCCTCCCCAGGCGACCACAGGGACCGGTGCTCGATTGCCAAGCGAGTTCCTCTTGATGGCAGTATTGCTCCAGAAATGCCCACCTGCCCTTCCCCCAGGTCCACTCCCTCCGCCCTCTGCGGAGGAAAAAACGCCAAGGGCGCTCCGCACATGGCCCTTCAGCATCTCGGCCGCTTTGGGCCAACTCTGGCCCACCTGCGGGACCCTGTCCTTGGCAGACGGGACTCGGCAGGGTCCTTCTACTAGCCTGCCTTCCTGACAAACCAGAGAGCGGTCCCCTTGGGCCGCCCTGGGGATGGAGCCGAACTCACCGCATCCCTAACCATGCCTTTAGGGTGGGGAGGATGGTGGAACCCGCAGGGAAGGGAAGGAGACTGGGCACATCGTAGGATGCCAGCCCTAGCTCTGCCCTCCGGGACACATTTGCACTTGGGCCTACTCACGGGTCACTGCAAGGCCAGCTTGACCAAGAGGTCAAAGGCGACTGGCGTCCCACTGACCCCTGGGGTTTTGGCCTCAGACTTGAGGTGAACCTACAATTCCGGAATAGCGGGACCGGGTCCCGGGCCCTTCTCTGGTGGCAGCAGCGGCAAGGTGCTGGTGGAAGAGCCCTCGCCAGCTTAGGTCAGACGGGAGGGGAGCCAGCTGCCACCCCAAACACACCTGTCCTCCTCACACCTGGCCTACGTCCAACTCTCCACGGCCCTGCCCCGAAGGCTGGACGTACAAATCCCACAGAGGCGTGCATGCCGTTGAGGGCTCGTGTGTGCCACGGAGGTGCGGTAGATGGCCCAGCCCCAAGTGTACCGATCTTCATCCCCAAACCTATTCTCTGACGGAAACCCGATGTTGACCTCGTCGGGCAGTCAAGGCGTGGGCAGAGGCCTGACGTCTGCTGCAGGAGCACAGTGACATTGAATGCTCTTCCCAAGACAGACAAAACACTAGGGACACACTATGCCAAGCTGCTGCCTCCCTGGCCCTTTCCGGACTCTTTGACCCCCATGGACTTTCCCTTGGGATTTTCCACGACACAGTTTCTTCTCTCTTTCTCTCTCTCTCTCTCTGTCTCTCTCTCTCGCTCTCTCTCTCTGTCTCTCTCAATGCCATAATCACTCTCTCTCTCGTGCCAGGTTCGCGCCCAGTGCTCTCTCGCCCACTTCTACTGGGGCCTACTTCCTCTCCTGCTCTCTCTGTCTCAACGTGATTGATTTTCTCCTACTGCCCGGGACCTCTTGCCCACGTGTGCCTTTAAAACGCTAAGAGATGCAACTGAACGTGTGAGACATGGCTCAGATAGGCGGAGAGGCGACAAGAGAAATGCCCCAGAACTCAAGAACCCAGCCACGCCCTCCGCTTCTACCACCACCAGCAACACCAACCCAGGGGCCTGCTTTCGTGGTCCCCCAAGCCAAGGTGAGGCAAGTCCCACTTGAACGTCATCCCGTTCCTCTTGGGAACGCTGGACCGCGCTCAACCTTAAATGTGCGTTGAGGTGGAAGGTGGATATCACTTTGCATGACAGTGTGTCTGCACAAGGACGAGGAGGGGCACACGGATCCACCTGGCTCGCTCTCTAGCTGGATTCAGGTGGAACGGAGGACCATGAACCCTCAGGACTTTTTCTGCTTGGGTCCTCTGCTTTTAAGGTTTCGGGCCTAAGAGGCCCATCACCTCCTTATACCTTTTTTCTGTCTATTAAAGAAAAAAAAATAAGAAAGAAAGAAAGAAAAAAAACAAGAAACCCGGACATTCAACCTGTCACCTCAGAAGGGTCCTCTGTGTGCCTTTTCTACTCCTGAATTCAGCGACGTGGTGCTCATCTCCACCCTTTGGACGCAAGCCCCCGTTCACTTGGGGACTCCTGGACACTCTGAGAAACGCCAGAAAGCCTCGGGAAATGGCCCCGTCCGCTGCTCTACCAGACCGGGTCCTGCAAAACATGCATCTTCCGAGCCTCCTCCCTGCACGTCCCGTTGGACCTGCCCCGATTCTACCTCAGGGACTCACTGGAGGAGAGGCACAGGGATGCTGCCTGAGCAGCAGACCCTTCTAGCGCTGAGCAGGCTGTCCCCAGGCAGGCAGAGTCCGACGGGTCCTTCCTCCTGGGACTCCAGCAGGCCTAGGAAAGCAGCGGTCCCCCTCGGCTGATGCCCAGAGAGTCTCCAGTACGCAAGCTTTGCCACCGAACCCATCGGTCGGTGCGCCTCTGATCACAGGCCAAGGGCCTGCGCACCCCCAAAGACAACCGGGGTCCCCGGAAGGCACCCAGGCAGAAATGAGCACCACCGGGAATGGCTGGCCTCCAAGACAACTTGGGGGCATGCACACCACAAGACAGGGTCGCAGGTCTCAACGAGGCGGATGCCTGGTGTCTCAGGCGGGCCGGGCCGGGCCTGGCCTCGCCTTGGCGTCCACCTGGTCGGGAACCGTCTGGGTACGGGCCCCGCAGGATGCCCTGCGGCCCACCTTCCTTCCTAGGCCGCAAGGAGGAACGCCCCGGCGCCAGCCAGCCCCGGCGGGCACCGGCGCCACTGGCCACGGAACTCAGCTCTGCCAGTGGCCCCTCCTCACTGGCCTGCAGTGTGGCCGAGGGAGCCTCCCGGGGCCGAGGACCCAACTAGGCCGTCACCCCGGGTGCTCCCACGGGAACGGGCACCAGGCAAACTGCCCACGGACCCGAGCCCAGGCTCCTTGGCGGAGGCCTCCGCTAGTCCCGCCCAGATCATGGCCACCACCAGGCTCCCGGGCCATGGCTTCCTGTAAGGCAACCGCCAGGCGTCCTGACTGTCCAGCTAGACCTGGCGCCTGTCTCTGGGGCTTCCACGGCGCGAACTGGCGGCGGACCCTGCTTCCCTCGGGCCTCCAGAGATCTCGGATCCGTCCGGGACTGGTCCTAGTCCTGCCTGCTCCCCCAGGGCAGTCCCAAGCCACTCCTCCCCAGGCGACCACAGGGACCGGTGCTCGATTGCCAAGCGAGTTCCTCTTGATGGCAGTATTGCTCCAGAAATGCCCACCTGCCCTTCCCCCAGGTCCACTCCCTCCGCCCTCTGCGGAGGAAAAAACGCCAAGGGCGCTCCGCACATGGCCCTTCAGCATCTCGGCCGCTTTGGGCCAACTCTGGCCCACCTGCGGGACCCTGTCCTTGGCAGACGGGACTCGGCAGGGTCCTTCTACTAGCCTGCCTTCCTGACAAACCAGAGAGCGGTCCCCTTGGGCCGCCCTGGGGATGGAGCCGAACTAACCGCATCCCTAACCATGCCTTTAGGGTGGGGAGGATGGTGGAACCTGCAGGGAAGGGAAGGAGACTGGGCACATCGTAGGATGCCAGCCCTAGCTCTTCCCTCCGGGACACATTTGCACTTGGGCCTACTCACGGGTCACTGCAAGGCCAGCTTGACCAAGAGGTCAAAGGCGACTGGCGTCCCACTGACCCCTGGGGTTTTGGCCTCAGACTTGAGGTGAACCTACAATTCCGGAATAGCGGGACCGGGTCCAGGGCCCTTCTCTGGTAGCAGCAGCGGCAAGGTGCTGGTGGAAGAGCCCTCGCCAGCTTAGGTCAGACGGGAGGGGAGCCAGCTGCCACCCCAAACACACCTGTCCTCCTCACACCTGGCCTACGTCCAACTCTCCACGGCCCTGCCCCGAAGGCTGGACGTACAAATCCCACAGAGGCGTGCATGCCGTTGAGGGCTCGTGTGTGCCACGGAGGTGCAGTAGATGGCCCAGCCCCAAGTGTACCGATCTTCATCCCCAAACCTATTCTCTGACGGAAACCCGATGTTGACCTCGTCAGGCAGTCAAGGCGTGGGCAGAGGCCTGACGTCTGCTGCAGGAGCACAGTGACATTGAATGCTCTTCCCAAGACAGACAAAACACTAGGGACACACTATGCCAAGCTGCTGCCTCCCTGGCCCTTTCCGGACTCTTTGACCCCCATGGACTTTCCCTTGGGATTTTCCACGACACAGTTTCTTCTCTCTCTCTCTCTCTCTCTCTCTCTCTCTCTCTGTCTGTCTCTCTCTCTCGCTCTCTCTCTCTGTCTCTCTCAATGCCATAATCACTCTCTCTCGTGCCAGGTTCGCGCCCAGCGCTCTCTCGCCCACTTCTACTGGGGCCTACTTCCTCTCCTGCTCTCTCTGTCTCAACGTGATTGATTTTCTCCTACTGCCCGGGACCTCTTGCCCACGTGTGCCTTTAAAACGCTAAGAGATGCAACTGAACGTGTGAGACATGGCGCAGATAGGCAGAGAGGCGGCAAGAGAAATGCCCCAGAACTCAAGAACCCGGCCACGCCCTCCGCTTCTACCACCACCAGCAACACCAACCCAGGGGCCTGCTTTCGCGGTCCCCCAAGCCAAGGTGAGGCAAGTCCCACTTGAACGTCATCCCGTTCCTCTTGGGAACGCTGGACCGTGCTCAACCTTAAATGTGCGTTGAGGTGGAAGGTGGATATCACTTTGCATGACAGTGTGTCTGCACAAGGACGAGGAGGGGCACACGGATCCACCTGGCTCGCTCTCTAGCTGGATTCAGGTGGAACGGAGGACCATGAACCCTCAGGACTTTTTCTGCTTGGGTCCTCTGCTTTTAAGGTTTTGGGCCTAAGAGGACCATCACCTCCTTATACCTTTTTTGTCTATTAAAGAAAAAAAAGTAAGAAAGAAAGAAAGAAAAAAAACAAGAAACCCGGACATTCAACCTGTCACCTCAGAAGGGTCCTCTGTGTGCCTTTTCTACTCCTGAATTCAGCGACGTGGTGCTCATCTCCACCCTTTGGACGCGAGCCCCCGTTCACTTGGGGACTCCTGGACACTCTGAGAAACGCCAGAAAGCCTCGGGAAATGGCCCCGTCCGCTGCTCTACCAGACCGGGTCCTGCAAAACATGCATCTTCCGAGCCTCCTCCCTGCACGTCCCGTTGGACCTGCCCCGATTCTACCTCAGGGACCCACTGGAGGAGAGGCACAGGGATGCTGCCTGAGCAGCAGACCCTTCTAGCGCTGAGCAGGCTGTCCCCAGGCAGGCAGAGTCCGACGGGTCCTTCCTCCTGGGACTCCAGCAGGCCTAGGAAAGCAGCGGTCCCCCTCGGCTGATGCCCAGAGAGTCTCCAGTACGCAAGCTTTGCCACCGAACCCATCGGTCGGTGCGCCTCTGATCACAGGCCAAGGGCCTGCGCACCCCCAAAGACAACCGGGGTCCCCGGAAGGCCCCCAGGCAGAAATGAGCACCACCGGGAATGGCCGGCCTCCAAGACAACTTGGGGGCATGCACACCACAAGACAGGGTCGCAGGTCTCAACGAGGCGGATGCCTGGTGTCTCAGGCGGGCCGGGCCGGGCCTGGCCTCGCCTTGGCGTCCACCTGGTCGGGAACCGTCTGGGTACGGGCCCCGCAGGATGCCCTGCGGCCCACCTTCCTTCCTAGGCCGCAAGGAGGAACGCCCCGGCGCCGGCCAGCCCCGGCGGGCACCGGCGCCACTGGCCACGGAACTCAGCTCTGCCAGTGGCCCCTCCTCACTGGCCTGCAGTGTGGCCGAGGGAGCCTCCCGGGGCCGAGGACCCAACTAGGCCGTCACCCCGGGTGCTCCCACGGGAACGGGCACTAGGCAAACTGCCCACGGACCCGAGCCCAGGCTCCTTGGCGGAGGCCTCCGCTAGTCCCGCCCAGATCATGGCCACCACCAGGCTCCCGGGCCATGGCTTCCTGTAAGGCAACCGCCAGGCGTCCTGACTGTCCAGCTAGACCTGGCGCCTGTCTCTGGGGCTTCCACGGCGCGAACTGGCGGCGGACCCTGCTTCCCTCGGGCCTCCAGAGATCTCGGATCCGTCCAGGCACTGGTCCTAGTCCTGCCTGCTCCCCCAGGGCAGTCCCAAGCCACTCCTCCCCAGGCGACCACAGGGACCGGTGCTCGATTGCCAAGCGAGTTCCTCTTGATGGCAGTATTGCTCCAGAAATGCCCACCTGCCCTTCCCCCAGGTCCACTCCCTCCGCCCTCTGCGGAGGAAAAAACGCCAAGGGCGCTCCGCACATGGCCCTTCAGCATCTCGGCCGCTTTGGGCCAACTCTGGCCCACCTGCGGGACCCTGTCCTTGGCAGACGGGACTCGGCAGGGTCCTTCTACTAGCCTGCCTTCCTGACAAACCAGAGAGCGGTCCCCTTGGGCCGCCCTGGGGATGGAGCCGAACTCACCGCATCCCTAACCATGCCTTTAGGGTGGGGAGGATGGTGGAACCTGCAGGGAAGGGAAGGAGACTGGGCACATCGTAGGATGCCAGCCCTAGCTCTGCCCTCCGGGACACATTTGCACTTGGGCCTACTCACGGGTCACTGCAAGGCCAGCTTGACCAAGAGGTCAAAGGCGACTGGCGTCCCACTGACCCCTGGGGTTTTGGCCTCAGACTTGAGGTGAACCTACAATTCCGGAATAGCGGGACCGGGTCCAGGGCCCTTCTCTGGTAGCAGCAGCGGCAAGGTGCTGGTGGAAGAGCCCTCGCCAGCTTAGGTCAGACGGGAGGGGAGCCAGCTGCCACCCCAAACACACCTGTCCTCCTCACACCTGGCCTACGTCCAACTCTCCACGGCCCTGCCCCGAAGGCTGGACGTACAAATCCCACAGAGGCGTGCATGCCGTTGAGGGCTCGTGTGTGCCACGGAGGTGCGGTAGATGGCCCAGCCCCAAGTGTACCGATCTTCATCCCCAAACCTATTCTCTGACGGAAACCCGATGTTGACCTCGTCGGGCAGTCAAGGCGTGGGCAGAGGCCTGACGTCTGCTGCAGGAGCACAGTGACATTGAATGCTCTTCCCAAGACAGACAAAACACTAGGGACACACTATGCCAAGCTGCTGCCTCCCTGGCCCTTTCCGGACTCTTTGACCCCCATGGACTTTCCCTTGGGATTTTCCACGACACAGTTTCTTCTCTCTCTCTCTCTCTCTCTCTCTGTCTGTCTGTCTCTCTCTCTCGCTCTCTCTCTCTGTCTCTCTCAATGCCATAATCACTCTCTCTCGTGCCAGGTTCGCACCCAGCGCTCTCTCGCCCACTTCTACTGGGGCCTACTTCCTCTCCTGCTCTCTCTGTCTCAACGTGATTGATTTTCTCCTACTGCCCGGGACCTCTTGCCCACGTGTGCCTTTAAAACGCTAAGAGATGCAACTGAACGTGTGAGACATGGCGCAGATAGGCGGAGAGGCGGCAAGAGAAATGCCCCAGAACTCAAGAACCCGGCCACGCCCTCCGCTTCTACCACCACCAGCAACACCAACCCAGGGGCCTGCTTTCGCGGTCCCCCAAGCCAAGGTGAGGCAAGTCCCACTTGAACGTCATCCCGTTCCTCTTGGGAACGCTGGACCGTGCTCAACCTTAAATGTGCGTTGAGGTGGAAGGTGGATATCACTTTGCATGACAGTGTGTCTGCACAAGGACGAGGAGGGGCACACGGATCCACCTTGCTCGCTCTCTAGTTGGATTCAGGTGGAACGGAGGACCATGAACCCTCAGGACTTTTTCTGCTTGGGTCCTGTGCTTTTAAGGTTTCGGGCCTAAGAGGCCCATCACCTCCTTATACCTTTTTTGTCTATTAAAGAAAAAAAAATAAGAAAGAAAGAAAGAAAAAAAACAAGAAACCCGGACATTCAACCTGTCACCTCAGAAGGGTCCTCTGTGTGCCTTTTCTACTCCTGAATTCAGCGACGTGGTGCTCATCTCCACCCTTTGGACGCGAGCCCCCGTTCACTTGGGGACTCCTGGACACTCTGAGAAACGCCAGAAAGCCTCGGGAAATGGCCCCGTCCGCTGCTCTACCAGACCGCGTCCTGCAAAACGTGCATCTTCCGAGCCTCCTCCCTGCACGTCCCGTTGGACCTGCCCCGATTCTACCTCAGGGACCCACTGGAGGAGAGGCACAGGGATGCTGCCTGAGCAGCAGACCCTTCTAGCGCTGAGCAGGCTGTCCCCAGGCAGGCAGAGTCCGACGGGTCCTTCCTCCTGGGACTCCAGCAGGCCTAGGAAAGCAGCGGTCCCCCTCGGCTGATGCCCAGAGAGTCTCCAGTACGCAAGCTTTGCCACCGAACCCATCGGTCGGTGCGCCTCTGATCACAGGCCAAGGGCCTGCGCACCCCCAAAGACAACCGGGGTCCCCGGAAGGCCCCCAGGCAGAAATGAGCACCACCGGGAATGGCCGGCCTCCAAGACAACTTGGGGGCATGCACACCACAAGACAGGGTCGCAGGTCTCAACGAGGCGGATGCCTGGTGTCTCAGGCGGGCCGGGCCGGGCCTGGCCTCGCCTTGGCGTCCACCTGGTCGGGAACCGTCTGGGTACGGGCCCCGCAGGATGCCCTGCGGCCCACCTTCCTTCCTAGGCCGCAAGGAGGAACGCCCCGGCGCCGGCCAGCCCCGGCGGGCACCGGCGCCACTGGCCACGGAACTCAGCTCTGCCAGTGGCCCCTCCTCACTGGCCTGCAGTGTGGCCGAGGGAGCCTCCCGGGGCCGAGGACCCAACTAGGCCGTCACCCCGGGTGCTCCCACGGGAACGGGCACCAGGCAAACTGCCCACGGACCCGAGCCCAGGCTCCTTGGCGGAGGCCTCCGCTAGTCCCGCCCAGATCATGGCCGCCACCAGGCTCCCGGGCCATGGCTTCCTGTAAGGCAACCGCCAGGCGTCCTGACTGTCCAGCTAGACCTGGCGCCTGTCTCTGGGGCTTCCACGGCGCGAACTGGCGGCGGACCCTGCTTCCCTCGGGCCTCCAGAGATCTCGGATCCGTCCGGGCACTGGTCCTAGTCCTGCCTGCTCCCCCAGGGCAGTCCCAAGCCACTCCTCCCCAGGCGACCACAGGGACCGGTGCTCGATTGCCAAGCGAGTTCCTCTTGATGGCAGTATTGCTCCAGAAATGCCCACCTGCCCTTCCCCCAGGTCCACTCCCTCCGCCCTCTGCGGAGGAAAAAACGCCAAGGGCGCTCCGCACATGGCCCTTCAGCATCTCGGCCGCTTTGGGCCAACTCTGGCCCACCTGCGGGACCCTGTCCTTGGCAGACGGGACTCGGCAGGGTCCTTCTACTAGCCTGCCTTCCTGACAAACCAGAGAGCGGTCCCCTTGGGCCGCCCTGGGGATGGAGCCGAACTCACCGCATCCCTAACCATGCCTTTAGGGTGGGGAGGATGGTGGAACCTGCAGGGAAGGGAAGGAGACTGGGCACATCGTAGGATGCCAGCCCTAGCTCTGCCCTCCGGGACACATTTGCACTTGGGCCTACTCACGGGTCACTGCAAGGCCAGCTTGACCAAGAGGTCAAAGGCGACTGGCGTCCCACTGACCCCTGGGGTTTTGGCCTCAGACTTGAGGTGAACCTACAATTCCGGAATAGCGGGACCGGGTCCAGGGCCCTTCTCTGGTAGCAGCAGCGGCAAGGTGCTGGTGGAAGAGCCCTCGCCAGCTTAGGTCAGACGGGAGGGGAGCCAGCTGCCACCCCAAACACACCTGTCCTCCTCACACCTGGCCTACGTCCAACTCTCCACGGCCCTGCCCCGAAGGCTGGACGTACAAATCCCACAGAGGCGTGCATGCCGTTGAGGGCTCGTGTGTGCCACGGAGGTGCGGTAGATGGCCCAGCCCCAAGTGTACCGATCTTCATCCCCAAACCTATTCTCTGACGGAAACCCGATGTTGACCTCGTCGGGCAGTCAAGGCGTGGGCAGAGGCCTGACGTCTGCTGCAGGAGCACAGTGACATTGAATGCTCTTCCCAAGACAGACAAAACACTAGGGACACACTATGCCAAGCTGCTGCCTCCCTGGCCCTTTCCGGACTCTTTGACCCCCATGGACTTTCCCTTGGGATTTTCCACGACACAGTTTCTTCTCTGTCTCTCTCTCTCTCTCTCTGTCTGTCTGTCTCTCTCTCTCGCTCTCTCTCTCTGTCTCTCTCAATGCCATAATCACTCTCTCTCGTGCCAGGTTCGCACCCAGCGCTCTCTCGCCCACTTCTACTGGGGCCTACTTCCTCTCCTGCTCTCTCTGTCTCAACGTGATTGATTTTCTCCTACTGCCCGGGACCTCTTGCCCACGTGTGCCTTTAAAACGCTAAGAGATGCAACTGAACGTGTGAGACATGGCGCAGATAGGCGGAGAGGCGGCAAGAGAAATGCCCCAGAACTCAAGAACCCGGCCACGCCCTCCGCTTCTACCACCACCAGCAACACCAACCCAGGGGCCTGCTTTCGCGGTCCCCCAAGCCAAGGTGAGGCAAGTCCCACTTGAACGTCATCCCGTTCCTCTTGGGAACGCTGGACCGTGCTCAACCTTAAATGTGCGTTGAGGTGGAAGGTGGATATCACTTTGCATGACAGTGTGTCTGCACAAGGACGAGGAGGGGCACACGGATCCACCTTGCTCGCTCTCTAGTTGGATTCAGGTGGAACGGAGGACCATGAACCCTCAGGACTTTTTCTGCTTGGGTCCTGTGCTTTTAAGGTTTCGGGCCTAAGAGGCCCATCACCTCCTTATACCTTTTTTGTCTATTAAAGAAAAAAAAATAAGAAAGAAAGAAAGAAAAAAAACAAGAAACCCGGACATTCAACCTGTCACCTCAGAAGGGTCCTCTGTGTGCCTTTTCTACTCCTGAATTCAGCGACGTGGTGCTGATCTCCACCCTTTGGACGCGAGCCCCCGTTCACTTGGGGACTCCTGGACACTCTGAGAAACGCCAGAAAGCCTCGGGAAATGGCCCCGTCCGCTGCTCTACCAGACCGCGTCCTGCAAAACGTGCATCTTCCGAGCCTCCTCCCTGCACGTCCCGTTGGACCTGCCCCGATTCTACCTCAGGGACCCACTGGAGGAGAGGCACAGGGATGCTGCCTGAGCAGCAGACCCTTCTAGCGCTGAGCAGGCTGTCCCCAGGCAGGCAGAGTCCGACGGGTCCTTCCTCCTGGGACTCCAGCAGGCCTAGGAAAGCAGCGGTCCCCCTCGGCTGATGCCCAGAGAGTCTCCAGTACGCAAGCTTTGCCACCGAACCCATCGGTCGGTGCGCCTCTGATCACAGGCCAAGGGCCTGCGCACCCCCAAAGACAACCGGGGTCCCCGGAAGGCCCCCAGGCAGAAATGAGCACCACCGGGAATGGCCGGCCTCCAAGACAACTTGGGGGCATGCACACCACAAGACAGGGTCGCAGGTCTCAACGAGGCGGATGCCTGGTGTCTCAGGCGGGCCGGGCCGGGCCTGGCCTCGCCTTGGCGTCCACCTGGTCGGGAACCGTCTGGGTACGGGCCCCGCAGGATGCCCTGCGGCCCACCTTCCTTCCTAGGCCACAAGGAGGAACGCCCCGGCGCCGGCCAGCCCCGGCGGGCACCGGCGCCACTGGCCACGGAACTCAGCTCTGCCAGTGGCCCCTCCTCACTGGCCTGCAGTGTGGCCGAGGGAGCCTCCCGGGGCCGAGGACCCAACTAGGCCGTCACCCCGGGTGCTCCCACGGGAACGGGCACCAGGCAAACTGCCCACGGACCCGAGCCCAGGCTCCTTGGCGGAGGCCTCCGCTAGTCCCGCCCAGATCATGGCCGCCACCAGGCTCCCGGGCCATGGCTTCCTGTAAGGCAACCGCCAGGTGTCCTGACTGTCCAGCTAGACCTGGCGCCTGTCTCTGGGGCTTCCACGGCGCGAACTGGCGGCGGACCCTGCTTCCCTCGGGCCTCCAGAGATCTCGGATCCGTCCGGGACCGGTCCTAGTCCTGCCTGCTCCCCCAGGGCAGTCCCAAGCCACTCCTCCCCAGGCGACCACAGGGACCGGTGCTCGATTGCCAAGCGAGTTCCTCTTGATGGCAGTATTGCTCCAGAAATGCCCACCTGCCCTTCCCCCAGGTCCACTCCCTCCGCCCTCTGCGGAGGAAAAAACGCCAAGGGCGCTCCGCACATGGCCCTTCAGCATCTCGGCCGCTTTGGGCCAACTCTGGCCCACCTGCGGGACCCTGTCCTTGGCAGACGGGACTCGGCAGGGTCCTTCTACTAGCCTGCCTTCCTGACAAACCAGAGAGCGGTCCCCTTGGGCCGCCCTGGGGATGGAGCCGAACTCACCGCATCCCTAACCATGCCTTTAGGGTGGGGAGGATGGTGGAACCCGCAGGGAAGGGAAGGAGACTGGGCACATCGTAGGATGCCAGCCCTAGCTCTGCCCTCCGGGACACATTTGCACTTGGGCCTACTCACGGGTCACTGCAAGGCCAGCTTGACCAAGAGGTCAAAGGCGACTGGCGTCCCACTGACCCCTGGGGTTTTGGCCTCAGACTTGAGGTGAACCTACAATTCCGGAATAGCGGGACCGGGTCCCGGGCCCTTCTCTGGTGGCAGCAGCGGCAAGGTGCTGGTGGAAGAGCCCTCGCCAGCTTAGGTCAGACGGGAGGGGAGCCAGCTGCCACCCCAAACACACCTGTCCTCCTCACACCTGGCCTACGTCCAACTCTCCACGGCCCTGCCCCGAAGGCTGGACGTACAAATCCCACAGAGGCGTGCATGCCGTTGAGGGCTCGTGTGTGCCACGGAGGTGCGGTAGATGGCCCAGCCCCAAGTGTACCGATCTTCATCCCCAAACCTATTCTCTGACGGAAACCCGATGTTGACCTCGTCGGGCAGTCAAGGCGTGGGCAGAGGCCTGACGTCTGCTGCAGGAGCACAGTGACATTGAATGCTCTTCCCAAGACAGACAAAACACTAGGGACACACTATGCCAAGCTGCTGCCTCCCTGGCCCTTTCCGGACTCTTTGACCCCCATGGACTTTCCCTTGGGATTTTCCACGACACAGTTTCTTCTCTCTTTCTCTCTCTCTCTCTCTGTCTCTCTCTCTCGCTCTCTCTCTCTGTCTCTCTCAATGCCATAATCACTCTCTCTCTCGTGCCAGGTTCGCGCCCAGTGCTCTCTCGCCCACTTCTACTGGGGCCTACTTCCTCTCCTGCTCTCTCTGTCTCAACGTGATTGATTTTCTCCTACTGCCCGGGACCTCTTGCCCACGTGTGCCTTTAAAACGCTAAGAGATGCAACTGAACGTGTGAGACATGGCTCAGATAGGCGGAGAGGCGACAAGAGAAATGCCCCAGAACTCAAGAACCCAGCCACGCCCTCCGCTTCTACCACCACCAGCAACACCAACCCAGGGGCCTGCTTTCGTGGTCCCCCAAGCCAAGGTGAGGCAAGTCCCACTTGAACGTCATCCCGTTCCTCTTGGGAACGCTGGACCGCGCTCAACCTTAAATGTGCGTTGAGGTGGAAGGTGGATATCACTTTGCATGACAGTGTGTCTGCACAAGGACGAGGAGGGGCACACGGATCCACCTGGCTCGCTCTCTAGCTGGATTCAGGTGGAACGGAGGACCATGAACCCTCAGGACTTTTTCTGCTTGGGTCCTCTGCTTTTAAGGTTTCGGGCCTAAGAGGCCCATCACCTCCTTATACCTTTTTTCTGTCTATTAAAGAAAAAAAAATAAGAAAGAAAGAAAGAAAAAAAACAAGAAACCCGGACATTCAACCTGTCACCTCAGAAGGGTCCTCTGTGTGCCTTTTCTACTCCTGAATTCAGCGACGTGGTGCTCATCTCCACCCTTTGGACGCAAGCCCCCGTTCACTTGGGGACTCCTGGACACTCTGAGAAACGCCAGAAAGCCTCGGGAAATGGCCCCGTCCGCTGCTCTACCAGACCGGGTCCTGCAAAACATGCATCTTCCGAGCCTCCTCCCTGCACGTCCCGTTGGACCTGCCCCGATTCTACCTCAGGGACCCACTGGAGGAGAGGCACAGGGATGCTGCCTGAGCAGCAGACCCTTCTAGCGCTGAGCAGGCTGTCCCCAGGCAGGCAGAGTCCGACGGGTCCTTCCTCCTGGGACTCCAGCAGGCCTAGGAAAGCAGCGGTCCCCCTCGGCTGATGCCCAGAGAGTCTCCAGTACGCAAGCTTTGCCACCGAACCCATCGGTCGGTGCGCCTCTGATCACAGGCCAAGGGCCTGCGCACCCCCAAAGACAACCGGGGTCCCCGGAAGGCCCCCAGGCAGAAATGAGCACCACCGGGAATGGCCGGCCTCCAAGACAACTTGGGGGCATGCACACCACAAGACAGGGTCGCAGGTCTCAACGAGGCGGATGCCTGGTGTCTCAGGCGGGCCGGGCCGGGCCTGGCCTCGCCTTGGCGTCCACCTGGTCGGGAACCGTCTGGGTACGGGCCCCGCAGGATGCCCTGCGGCCCACCTTCCTTCCTAGGCCGCAAGGAGGAACGCCCCGGCGCCGGCCAGCCCCGGCGGGCACCGGCGCCACTGGCCACGGAACTCAGCTCTGCCAGTGGCCCCTCCTCACTGGCCTGCAGTGTGGCCGAGGGAGCCTCCCGGGGCCGAGGACCCAACTAGGCCGTCACCCCGGGTGCTCCCACGGGAACGGGCACCAGGCAAACTGCCCACGGACCCGAGCCCAGGCTCCTTGGCGGAGGCCTCCGCTAGTCCCGCCCAGATCATGGCCGCCACCAGGCTCCCGGGCCATGGCTTCCTGTAAGGCAACCGCCAGGCGTCCTGACTGTCCAGCTAGACCTGGCGCCTGTCTCTGGGGCTTCCACGGCGCGAACTGGCGGCGGACCCTGCTTCCCTCGGGCCTCCAGAGATCTCGGATCCGTCCGGGCACTGGTCCTAGTCCTGCCTGCTCCCCCAGGGCAGTCCCAAGCCACTCCTCCCCAGGCGACCACAGGGACCGGTGCTCGATTGCCAAGCGAGTTCCTCTTGATGGCAGTATTGCTCCAGAAATGCCCACCTGCCCTTCCCCCAGGTCCACTCCCTCCGCCCTCTGCGGAGGAAAAAACGCCAAGGGCGCTCCGCACATGGCCCTTCAGCATCTCGGCCGCTTTGGGCCAACTCTGGCCCACCTGCGGGACCCTGTCCTTGGCAGACGGGACTCGGCAGGGTCCTTCTACTAGCCTGCCTTCCTGACAAACCAGAGAGCGGTCCCCTTGGGCCGCCCTGGGGATGGAGCCGAACTCACCGCATCCCTAACCATGCCTTTAGGGTGGGGAGGATGGTGGAACCTGCAGGGAAGGGAAGGAGACTGGGCACATCGTAGGATGCCAGCCCTAGCTCTGCCCTCCGGGACACATTTGCACTTGGGCCTACTCACGGGTCACTGCAAGGCCAGCTTGACCAAGAGGTCAAAGGCGACTGGCGTCCCACTGACCCCTGGGGTTTTGGCCTCAGACTTGAGGTGAACCTACAATTCCGGAATAGCGGGACCGGGTCCAGGGCCCTTCTCTGGTAGCAGCAGCGGCAAGGTGCTGGTGGAAGAGCCCTCGCCAGCTTAGGTCAGACGGGAGGGGAGCCAGCTGCCACCCCAAACACACCTGTCCTCCTCACACCTGGCCTACGTCCAACTCTCCACGGCCCTGCCCCGAAGGCTGGACGTACAAATCCCACAGAGGCGTGCATGCCGTTGAGGGCTCGTGTGTGCCACAGAGGTGCGGTAGATGGCCCAGCCCCAAGTGTACCGATCTTCATCCCCAAACCTATTCTCTGACGGAAACCCGATGTTGACCTCGTCGGGCAGTCAAGGCGTGGGCAGAGGCCTGACGTCTGCTGCAGGAGCACAGTGACATTGAATGCTCTTCCCAAGACAGACAAAACACTAGGGACACACTATGCCAAGCTGCTGCCTCCCTGGCCCTTTCCGGACTCTTTGACCCCCATGGACTTTCCCTTGGGATTTTCCACGACACAGTTTCTTCTCTGTCTCTCTCTCTCTCTCTCTGTCTGTCTGTCTCTCTCTCTCGCTCTCTCTCTCTGTCTCTCTCAATGCCATAATCACTCTCTCTCGTGCCAGGTTCGCACCCAGCGCTCTCTCGCCCACTTCTACTGGGGCCTACTTCCTCTCCTGCTCTCTCTGTCTCAACGTGATTGATTTTCTCCTACTGCCCGGGACCTCTTGCCCACGTGTGCCTTTAAAACGCTAAGAGATGCAACTGAACGTGTGAGACATGGCGCAGATAGGCGGAGAGGCGGCAAGAGAAATGCCCCAGAACTCAAGAACCCGGCCACGCCCTCCGCTTCTACCACCACCAGCAACACCAACCCAGGGGCCTGCTTTCGCGGTCCCCCAAGCCAAGGTGAGGCAAGTCCCACTTGAACGTCATCCCGTTCCTCTTGGGAACGCTGGACCGTGCTCAACCTTAAATGTGCGTTGAGGTGGAAGGTGGATATCACTTTGCATGACAGTGTGTCTGCACAAGGACGAGGAGGGGCACACGGATCCACCTTGCTCGCTCTCTAGTTGGATTCAGGTGGAACGGAGGACCATGAACCCTCAGGACTTTTTCTGCTTGGGTCCTGTGCTTTTAAGGTTTCGGGCCTAAGAGGCCCATCACCTCCTTATACCTTTTTTGTCTATTAAAGAAAAAAAAATAAGAAAGAAAGAAAGAAAAAAAACAAGAAACCCGGACATTCAACCTGTCACCTCAGAAGGGTCCTCTGTGTGCCTTTTCTACTCCTGAATTCAGCGACGTGGTGCTGATCTCCACCCTTTGGACGCGAGCCCCCGTTCACTTGGGGACTCCTGGACACTCTGAGAAACGCCAGAAAGCCTCGGGAAATGGCCCCGTCCGCTGCTCTACCAGACCGCGTCCTGCAAAACGTGCATCTTCCGAGCCTCCTCCCTGCACGTCCCGTTGGACCTGCCCCGATTCTACCTCAGGGACCCACTGGAGGAGAGGCACAGGGATGCTGCCTGAGCAGCAGACCCTTCTAGCGCTGAGCAGGCTGTCCCCAGGCAGGCAGAGTCCGACGGGTCCTTCCTCCTGGGACTCCAGCAGGCCTAGGAAAGCAGCGGTCCCCCTCGGCTGATGCCCAGAGAGTCTCCAGTACGCAAGCTTTGCCACCGAACCCATCGGTCGGTGCGCCTCTGATCACAGGCCAAGGGCCTGCGCACCCCCAAAGACAACCGGGGTCCCCGGAAGGCCCCCAGGCAGAAATGAGCACCACCGGGAATGGCCGGCCTCCAAGACAACTTGGGGGCATGCACACCACAAGACAGGGTCGCAGGTCTCAACGAGGCGGATGCCTGGTGTCTCAGGCGGGCCGGGCCGGGCCTGGCCTCGCCTTGGCGTCCACCTGGTCGGGAACCGTCTGGGTACGGGCCCCGCAGGATGCCCTGCGGCCCACCTTCCTTCCTAGGCCACAAGGAGGAACGCCCCGGCGCCGGCCAGCCCCGGCGGGCACCGGCGCCACTGGCCACGGAACTCAGCTCTGCCAGTGGCCCCTCCTCACTGGCCTGCAGTGTGGCCGAGGGAGCCTCCCGGGGCCGAGGACCCAACTAGGCCGTCACCCCGGGTGCTCCCACGGGAACGGGCACCAGGCAAACTGCCCACGGACCCGAGCCCAGGCTCCTTGGCGGAGGCCTCCGCTAGTCCCGCCCAGATCATGGCCGCCACCAGGCTCCCGGGCCATGGCTTCCTGTAAGGCAACCGCCAGGTGTCCTGACTGTCCAGCTAGACCTGGCGCCTGTCTCTGGGGCTTCCACGGCGCAAACTGGCGGCGGACCCTGCTTCCCTCGGGCCTCCAGAGATCTCGGATCCGTCCGGGACCGGTCCTAGTCCTGCCTGCTCCCCCAGGGCAGTCCCAAGCCACTCCTCCCCAGGCGACCACAGGGACCGGTGCTCGATTGCCAAGCGAGTTCCTCTTGATGGCAGTATTGCTCCAGAAATGCCCACCTGCCCTTCCCCCAGGTCCACTCCCTCCGCCCTCTGCGGAGGAAAAAACGCCAAGGGCGCTCCGCACATGGCCCTTCAGCATCTCGGCCGCTTTGGGCCAACTCTGGCCCACCTGCGGGACCCTGTCCTTGGCAGACGGGACTCGGCAGGGTCCTTCTACTAGCCTGCCTTCCTGACAAACCAGAGAGTGGTCCCCTTGGGCCGCCCTGGGGATGGAGCCGAACTCACCGCATCCCTAACCATGCCTTTAGGGTGGGGAGGATGGTGGAACCCGCAGGGAAGGGAAGGAGACTGGGCACATAGTAGGATGCCAGCCCTAGCTCTGCCCTCCGGGACACATTTGCACTTGGGCCTACTCACGGGTCACTGCAAGGCCAGCTTGACCAAGAGGTCAAAGGCGACTGGCGTCCCACTGACCCCTGGGGTTTTGGCCTCAGACTTGAGGTGAACCTACAATTCCGGAATAGCGGGACCGGGTCCCGGGCCCTTCTCTGGTGGCAGCAGCGGCAAGGTGCTGGTGGAAGAGCCCTCGCCAGCTTAGGTCAGACGGGAGGGGAGCCAGCTGCCACCCCAAACACACCTGTCCTCCTCACACCTGGCCTACGTCCAACTCTCCACGGCCCTGCCCCGAAGGCTGGACGTACAAATCCCACAGAGGCGTGCATGCCGTTGAGGGCTCGTGTGTGCCACGGAGGTGCGGTAGATGGCCCAGCCCCAAGTGTACCGATCTTCATCCCCAAACCTATTCTCTGACGGAAACCCGATGTTGACCTCGTCGGGCAGTCAAGGCGTGGGCAGAGGCCTGACGTCTGCTGCAGGAGCACAGTGACATTGAATGCTCTTCCCAAGACAGACAAAACACTAGGGACACACTATGCCAAGCTGCTGCCTCCCTGGCCCTTTCCGGACTCTTTGACCCCCATGGACTTTCCCTTGGGATTTTCCACGACACAGTTTCTTCTCTCTTTCTCTCTCTCTCTCTCTGTCTCTCTCTCTCGCTCTCTCTCTCTGTCTCTCTCAATGCCATAATCACTCTCTCTCTCGTGCCAGGTTCGCGCCCAGTGCTCTCTCGCCCACTTCTACTGGGGCCTACTTCCTCTCCTGCTCTCTCTGTCTCAACGTGATTGATTTTCTCCTACTGCCCGGGACCTCTTGCCCACGTGTGCCTTTAAAACGCTAAGAGATGCAACTGAACGTGTGAGACATGGCTCAGATAGGCGGAGAGGCGACAAGAGAAATGCCCCAGAACTCAAGAACCCAGCCACGCCCTCCGCTTCTACCACCACCAGCAACACCAACCCAGGGGCCTGCTTTCGTGGTCCCCCAAGCCAAGGTGAGGCAAGTCCCACTTGAACGTCATCCCGTTCCTCTTGGGAACGCTGGACCGCGCTCAACCTTAAATGTGCGTTGAGGTGGAAGGTGGATATCACTTTGCATGACAGTGTGTCTGCACAAGGACGAGGAGGGGCACACGGATCCACCTGGCTCGCTCTCTAGCTGGATTCAGGTGGAACGGAGGACCATGAACCCTCAGGACTTTTTCTGCTTGGGTCCTCTGCTTTTAAGGTTTCGGGCCTAAGAGGCCCATCACCTCCTTATACCTTTTTTCTGTCTATTAAAGAAAAAAAAATAAGAAAGAAAGAAAGAAAATAAACAAGAAACCCGGACATTCAACCTGTCACCTCAGAAGGGTCCTCTGTGTGCCTTTTCTACTCCTGAATTCAGCGACGTGGTGCTCATCTCCACCCTTTGGACGCAAGCCCCCGTTCACTTGGGGACTCCTGGACACTCTGAGAAACGCCAGAAAGCCTCGGGAAATGGCCCCGTCCGCTGCTCTACCAGACCGGGTCCTGCAAAACATGCATCTTCCGAGCCTCCTCCCTGCACGTCCCGTTGGACCTGCCCCGATTCTACCTCAGGGACTCACTGGAGGAGAGGCACAGGGATGCTGCCTGAGCAGCAGACCCTTCTAGCGCTGAGCAGGCTGTCCCCAGGCAGGCAGAGTCCGACGGGTCCTTCCTCCTGGGACTCCAGCAGGCCTAGGAAAGCAGCGGTCCCCCTCGGCTGATGCCCAGAGAGTCTCCAGTACGCAAGCTTTGCCACCGAACCCATCGGTCGGTGCGCCTCTGATCACAGGCCAAGGGCCTGCGCACCCCCAAAGACAACCGGGGTCCCCGGAAGGCACCCAGGCAGAAATGAGCACCACCGGGAATGGCTGGCCTCCAAGACAACTTGGGGGCATGCACACCACAAGACAGGGTCGCAGGTCTCAACGAGGCGGATGCCTGGTGTCTCAGGCGGGCCGGGCCGGGCCTGGCCTCGCCTTGGCGTCCACCTGGTCGGGAACCGTCTGGGTACGGGCCCCGCAGGATGCCCTGCGGCCCACCTTCCTTCCTAGGCCGCAAGGAGGAACGCCCCGGCGCCGGCCAGCCCCGGCGGGCACCGGCGCCACTGGCCACGGAACTCAGCTCTGCCAGTGGCCCCTCCTCACTGGCCGGCAGTGTGGCCGAGGGAGCCTCCCGGGGCCGAGGACCCAACTAGGCCGTCACCCCGGGTGCTCCCACGGGAACGGGCACCAGGCAAACTGCCCACGGACCCGAGCCCAGGCTCCTTGGCGGAGGCCTCCGCTAGTCCCGCCCAGATCATGGCCGCCACCAGGCTCCCGGGCCATGGCTTCCTGTAAGGCAACCGCCAGGCGTCCTGACTGTCCAGCTAGACCTGGCGCCTGTCTCTGGGGCTTCCACGGCGCGAACTGGCGGCGGACCCTGCTTCCCTCGGGCCTCCAGAGATCTCGGATCCGTCCGGGCACTGGTCCTAGTCCTGCCTGCTCCCCCAGGGCAGTCCCAAGCCACTCCTCCCCAGGCGACCACAGGGACCGGTGCTCGATTGCCAAGCGAGTTCCTCTTGATGGCAGTATTGCTCCAGAAATGCCCACCTGCCCTTCCCCCAGGTCCACTCCCTCCGCCCTCTGCGGAGGAAAAAACGCCAAGGGCGCTCCGCACATGGCCCTTCAGCATCTCGGCCGCTTTGGGCCAACTCTGGCCCACCTGCGGGACCCTGTCCTTGGCAGACGGGACTCGGCAGGGTCCTTCTACTAGCCTGCCTTCCTGACAAACCAGAGAGCGGTCCCCTTGGGCCGCCCTGGGGATGGAGCCGAACTCACCGCATCCCTAACCATGCCTTTAGGGTGGGGAGGATGGTGGAACCTGCAGGGAAGGGAAGGAGACTGGGCACATCGTAGGATGCCAGCCCTAGCTCTGCCCTCCGGGACACATTTGCACTTGGGCCTACTCACGGGTCACTGCAAGGCCAGCTTGACCAAGAGGTCAAAGGCGACTGGCGTCCCACTGACCCCTGGGGTTTTGGCCTCAGACTTGAGGTGAACCTACAATTCCGGAATAGCGGGACCGGGTCCAGGGCCCTTCTCTGGTAGCAGCAGCGGCAAGGTGCTGGTGGAAGAGCCCTCGCCAGCTTAGGTCAGACGGGAGGGGAGCCAGCTGCCACCCCAAACACACCTGTCCTCCTCACACCTGGCCTACGTCCAACTCTCCACGGCCCTGCCCCGAAGGCTGGACGTACAAATCCCACAGAGGCGTGCATGCCGTTGAGGGCTCGTGTGTGCCACGGAGGTGCGGTAGATGGCCCAGCCCCAAGTGTACCGATCTTCATCCCCAAACCTATTCTCTGACGGAAACCCGATGTTGACCTCGTCGGGCAGTCAAGGCGTGGGCAGAGGCCTGACGTCTGCTGCAGGAGCACAGTGACATTGAATGCTCTTCCCAAGACAGACAAAACACTAGGGACACACTATGCCAAGCTGCTGCCTCCCTGGCCCTTTCCGGACTCTTTGACCCCCATGGACTTTCCCTTGGGATTTTCCACGACACAGTTTCTTCTCTGTCTCTCTCTCTCTCTCTCTGTCTGTCTGTCTCTCTCTCTCGCTCTCTCTCTCTGTCTCTCTCAATGCCATAATCACTCTCTCTCGTGCCAGGTTCGCACCCAGCGCTCTCTCGCCCACTTCTACTGGGGCCTACTTCCTCTCCTGCTCTCTCTGTCTCAACGTGATTGATTTTCTCCTACTGCCCGGGACCTCTTGCCCACGTGTGCCTTTAAAACGCTAAGAGATGCAACTGAACGTGTGAGACATGGCGCAGATAGGCGGAGAGGCGGCAAGAGAAATGCCCCAGAACTCAAGAACCCGGCCACGCCCTCCGCTTCTACCACCACCAGCAACACCAACCCAGGGGCCTGCTTTCGCGGTCCCCCAAGCCAAGGTGAGGCAAGTCCCACTTGAACGTCATCCCGTTCCTCTTGGGAACGCTGGACCGTGCTCAACCTTAAATGTGCGTTGAGGTGGAAGGTGGATATCACTTTGCATGACAGTGTGTCTGCACAAGGACGAGGAGGGGCACACGGATCCACCTTGCTCGCTCTCTAGTTGGATTCAGGTGGAACGGAGGACCATGAACCCTCAGGACTTTTTCTGCTTGGGTCCTGTGCTTTTAAGGTTTCGGGCCTAAGAGGCCCATCACCTCCTTATACCTTTTTTGTCTATTAAAGAAAAAAAAATAAGAAAGAAAGAAAGAAAAAAAACAAGAAACCCGGACATTCAACCTGTCACCTCAGAAGGGTCCTCTGTGTGCCTTTTCTACTCCTGAATTCAGCGACGTGGTGCTGATCTCCACCCTTTGGACGCGAGCCCCCGTTCACTTGGGGACTCCTGGACACTCTGAGAAACGCCAGAAAGCCTCGGGAAATGGCCCCGTCCGCTGCTCTACCAGACCGCGTCCTGCAAAACGTGCATCTTCCGAGCCTCCTCCCTGCACGTCCCGTTGGACCTGCCCCGATTCTACCTCAGGGACCCACTGGAGGAGAGGCACAGGGATGCTGCCTGAGCAGCAGACCCTTCTAGCGCTGAGCAGGCTGTCCCCAGGCAGGCAGAGTCCGACGGGTCCTTCCTCCTGGGACTCCAGCAGGCCTAGGAAAGCAGCGGTCCCCCTCGGCTGATGCCCAGAGAGTCTCCAGTACGCAAGCTTTGCCACCGAACCCATCGGTCGGTGCGCCTCTGATCACAGGCCAAGGGCCTGCGCACCCCCAAAGACAACCGGGGTCCCCGGAAGGCCCCCAGGCAGAAATGAGCACCACCGGGAATGGCCGGCCTCCAAGACAACTTGGGGGCATGCACACCACAAGACAGGGTCGCAGGTCTCAACGAGGCGGATGCCTGGTGTCTCAGGCGGGCCGGGCCGGGCCTGGCCTCGCCTTGGCGTCCACCTGGTCGGGAACCGTCTGGGTACGGGCCCCGCAGGATGCCCTGCGGCCCACCTTCCTTCCTAGGCCACAAGGAGGAACGCCCCGGCGCCGGCCAGCCCCGGCGGGCACCGGCGCCACTGGCCACGGAACTCAGCTCTGCCAGTGGCCCCTCCTCACTGGCCTGCAGTGTGGCCGAGGGAGCCTCCCGGGGCCGAGGACCCAACTAGGCCGTCACCCCGGGTGCTCCCACGGGAACGG
Source organism: Chlorocebus sabaeus (assembly GCF_047675955.1). NCBI lineage: Eukaryota > Metazoa > Chordata > Mammalia > Primates > Cercopithecidae > Chlorocebus > Chlorocebus sabaeus. Next base: position 37,738,214 of record NC_132933.1, read on the forward strand.
GCACCAGGCAAACTGCCCACGGACCCGAGCCCAGGCTCCTTGGCGGAGGCCTCCGCTAGTCCCGCCCAGATCATGGCCGCCACCAGGCTCCCGGGCCATGGCTTCCTGTAAGGCAACCGCCAGGTGTCCTGACTGTCCAGCTAGACCTGGCGCCTGTCTCTGGGGCTTCCACGGCGCGAACTGGCGGCGGACCCTGCTTCCCTCGGGCCTCCAGAGATCTCGGATCCGTCCGGGACCGGTCCTAGTCCTGCCTGCTCCCCCAGGGCAGTCCCAAGCCACTCCTCCCCAGGCGACCACAGGGACCGGTGCTCGATTGCCAAGCGAGTTCCTCTTGATGGCAGTATTGCTCCAGAAATGCCCACCTGCCCTTCCCCCAGGTCCACTCCCTCCGCCCTCTGCGGAGGAAAAAACGCCAAGGGCGCTCCGCACATGGCCCTTCAGCATCTCGGCCGCTTTGGGCCAACTCTGGCCCACCTGCGGGACCCTGTCCTTGGCAGACGGGACTCGGCAGGGTCCTTCTACTAGCCTGCCTTCCTGACAAACCAGAGAGCGGTCCCCTTGGGCCGCCCTGGGGATGGAGCCGAACTCACCGCATCCCTAACCATGCCTTTAGGGTGGGGAGGATGGTGGAACCCGCAGGGAAGGGAAGGAGACTGGGCACATCGTAGGATGCCAGCCCTAGCTCTGCCCTCCGGGACACATTTGCACTTGGGCCTACTCACGGGTCACTGCAAGGCCAGCTTGACCAAGAGGTCAAAGGCGACTGGCGTCCCACTGACCCCTGGGGTTTTGGCCTCAGACTTGAGGTGAACCTACAATTCCGGAATAGCGGGACCGGGTCCCGGGCCCTTCTCTGGTGGCAGCAGCGGCAAGGTGCTGGTGGAAGAGCCCTCGCCAGCTTAGGTCAGACGGGAGGGGAGCCAGCTGCCACCCCAAACACACCTGTCCTCCTCACACCTGGCCTACGTCCAACTCTCCACGGCCCTGCCCCGAAGGCTGGACGTACAAATCCCACAGAGGCGTGCATGCCGTTGAGGGCTCGTGTGTGCCACGGAGGTGCGGTAGATGGCCCAGCCCCAAGTGTACCGATCTTCATCCCCAAACCTATTCTCTGACGGAAACCCGATGTTGACCTCGTCGGGCAGTCAAGGCGTGGGCAGAGGCCTGACGTCTGCTGCAGGAGCACAGTGACATTGAATGCTCTTCCCAAGACAGACAAAACACTAGGGACACACTATGCCAAGCTGCTGCCTCCCTGGCCCTTTCCGGACTCTTTGACCCCCATGGACTTTCCCTTGGGATTTTCCACGACACAGTTTCTTCTCTCTTTCTCTCTCTCTCTCTCTGTCTCTCTCTCTCGCTCTCTCTCTCTGTCTCTCTCAATGCCATAATCACTCTCTCTCTCGTGCCAGGTTCGCGCCCAGTGCTCTCTCGCCCACTTCTACTGGGGCCTACTTCCTCTCCTGCTCTCTCTGTCTCAACGTGATTGATTTTCTCCTACTGCCCGGGACCTCTTGCCCACGTGTGCCTTTAAAACGCTAAGAGATGCAACTGAACGTGTGAGACATGGCTCAGATAGGCGGAGAGGCGACAAGAGAAATGCCCCAGAACTCAAGAACCCAGCCACGCCCTCCGCTTCTACCACCACCAGCAACACCAACCCAGGGGCCTGCTTTCGTGGTCCCCCAAGCCAAGGTGAGGCAAGTCCCACTTGAACGTCATCCCGTTCCTCTTGGGAACGCTGGACCGCGCTCAACCTTAAATGTGCGTTGAGGTGGAAGGTGGATATCACTTTGCATGACAGTGTGTCTGCACAAGGACGAGGAGGGGCACACGGATCCACCTGGCTCGCTCTCTAGCTGGATTCAGGTGGAACGGAGGACCATGAACCCTCAGGACTTTTTCTGCTTGGGTCCTCTGCTTTTAAGGTTTCGGGCCTAAGAGGCCCATCACCTCCTTATACCTTTTTTCTGTCTATTAAAGAAAAAAAAATAAGAAAGAAAGAAAGAAAAAAAACAAGAAACCCGGACATTCAACCTGTCACCTCAGAAGGGTCCTCTGTGTGCCTTTTCTACTCCTGAATTCAGCGACGTGGTGCTCATCTCCACCCTTTGGACGCAAGCCCCCGTTCACTTGGGGACTCCTGGACACTCTGAGAAACGCCAGAAAGCCTCGGGAAATGGCCCCGTCCGCTGCTCTACCAGACCGGGTCCTGCAAAACATGCATCTTCCGAGCCTCCTCCCTGCACGTCCCGTTGGACCTGCCCCGATTCTACCTCAGGGACCCACTGGAGGAGAGGCACAGGGATGCTGCCTGAGCAGCAGACCCTTCTAGCGCTGAGCAGGCTGTCCCCAGGCAGGCAGAGTCCGACGGGTCCTTCCTCCTGGGACTCCAGCAGGCCTAGGAAAGCAGCGGTCCCCCTCGGCTGATGCCCAGAGAGTCTCCAGTACGCAAGCTTTGCCACCGAACCCATCGGTCGGTGCGCCTCTGATCACAGGCCAAGGGCCTGCGCACCCCCAAAGACAACCGGGGTCCCCGGAAGGCCCCCAGGCAGAAATGAGCACCACCGGGAATGGCCGGCCTCCAAGACAACTTGGGGGCATGCACACCACAAGACAGGGTCGCAGGTCTCAACGAGGCGGATGCCTGGTGTCTCAGGCGGGCCGGGCCGGGCCTGGCCTCGCCTTGGCGTCCACCTGGTCGGGAACCGTCTGGGTACGGGCCCCGCAGGATGCCCTGCGGCCCACCTTCCTTCCTAGGCCGCAAGGAGGAACGCCCCGGCGCCGGCCAGCCCCGGCGGGCACCGGCGCCACTGGCCACGGAACTCAGCTCTGCCAGTGGCCCCTCCTCACTGGCCTGCAGTGTGGCCGAGGGAGCCTCCCGGGGCCGAGGACCCAACTAGGCCGTCACCCCGGGTGCTCCCACGGGAACGGGCACCAGGCAAACTGCCCACGGACCCGAGCCCAGGCTCCTTGGCGGAGGCCTCCGCTAGTCCCGCCCAGATCATGGCCGCCACCAGGCTCCCGGGCCATGGCTTCCTGTAAGGCAACCGCCAGGCGTCCTGACTGTCCAGCTAGACCTGGCGCCTGTCTCTGGGGCTTCCACGGCGCGAACTGGCGGCGGACCCTGCTTCCCTCGGGCCTCCAGAGATCTCGGATCCGTCCGGGCACTGGTCCTAGTCCTGCCTGCTCCCCCAGGGCAGTCCCAAGCCACTCCTCCCCAGGCGACCACAGGGACCGGTGCTCGATTGCCAAGCGAGTTCCTCTTGATGGCAGTATTGCTCCAGAAATGCCCACCTGCCCTTCCCCCAGGTCCACTCCCTCCGCCCTCTGCGGAGGAAAAAACGCCAAGGGCGCTCCGCACATGGCCCTTCAGCATCTCGGCCGCTTTGGGCCAACTCTGGCCCACCTGCGGGACCCTGTCCTTGGCAGACGGGACTCGGCAGGGTCCTTCTACTAGCCTGCCTTCCTGACAAACCAGAGAGCGGTCCCCTTGGGCCGCCCTGGGGATGGAGCCGAACTCACCGCATCCCTAACCATGCCTTTAGGGTGGGGAGGATGGTGGAACCTGCAGGGAAGGGAAGGAGACTGGGCACATCGTAGGATGCCAGCCCTAGCTCTGCCCTCCGGGACACATTTGCACTTGGGCCTACTCACGGGTCACTGCAAGGCCAGCTTGACCAAGAGGTCAAAGGCGACTGGCGTCCCACTGACCCCTGGGGTTTTGGCCTCAGACTTGAGGTGAACCTACAATTCCGGAATAGCGGGACCGGGTCCAGGGCCCTTCTCTGGTAGCAGCAGCGGCAAGGTGCTGGTGGAAGAGCCCTCGCCAGCTTAGGTCAGACGGGAGGGGAGCCAGCTGCCACCCCAAACACACCTGTCCTCCTCACACCTGGCCTACGTCCAACTCTCCACGGCCCTGCCCCGAAGGCTGGACGTACAAATCCCACAGAGGCGTGCATGCCGTTGAGGGCTCGTGTGTGCCACAGAGGTGCGGTAGATGGCCCAGCCCCAAGTGTACCGATCTTCATCCCCAAACCTATTCTCTGACGGAAACCCGATGTTGACCTCGTCGGGCAGTCAAGGCGTGGGCAGAGGCCTGACGTCTGCTGCAGGAGCACAGTGACATTGAATGCTCTTCCCAAGACAGACAAAACACTAGGGACACACTATGCCAAGCTGCTGCCTCCCTGGCCCTTTCCGGACTCTTTGACCCCCATGGACTTTCCCTTGGGATTTTCCACGACACAGTTTCTTCTCTGTCTCTCTCTCTCTCTCTCTGTCTGTCTGTCTCTCTCTCTCGCTCTCTCTCTCTGTCTCTCTCAATGCCATAATCACTCTCTCTCGTGCCAGGTTCGCACCCAGCGCTCTCTCGCCCACTTCTACTGGGGCCTACTTCCTCTCCTGCTCTCTCTGTCTCAACGTGATTGATTTTCTCCTACTGCCCGGGACCTCTTGCCCACGTGTGCCTTTAAAACGCTAAGAGATGCAACTGAACGTGTGAGACATGGCGCAGATAGGCGGAGAGGCGGCAAGAGAAATGCCCCAGAACTCAAGAACCCGGCCACGCCCTCCGCTTCTACCACCACCAGCAACACCAACCCAGGGGCCTGCTTTCGCGGTCCCCCAAGCCAAGGTGAGGCAAGTCCCACTTGAACGTCATCCCGTTCCTCTTGGGAACGCTGGACCGTGCTCAACCTTAAATGTGCGTTGAGGTGGAAGGTGGATATCACTTTGCATGACAGTGTGTCTGCACAAGGACGAGGAGGGGCACACGGATCCACCTTGCTCGCTCTCTAGTTGGATTCAGGTGGAACGGAGGACCATGAACCCTCAGGACTTTTTCTGCTTGGGTCCTGTGCTTTTAAGGTTTCGGGCCTAAGAGGCCCATCACCTCCTTATACCTTTTTTGTCTATTAAAGAAAAAAAAATAAGAAAGAAAGAAAGAAAAAAAACAAGAAACCCGGACATTCAACCTGTCACCTCAGAAGGGTCCTCTGTGTGCCTTTTCTACTCCTGAATTCAGCGACGTGGTGCTGATCTCCACCCTTTGGACGCGAGCCCCCGTTCACTTGGGGACTCCTGGACACTCTGAGAAACGCCAGAAAGCCTCGGGAAATGGCCCCGTCCGCTGCTCTACCAGACCGCGTCCTGCAAAACGTGCATCTTCCGAGCCTCCTCCCTGCACGTCCCGTTGGACCTGCCCCGATTCTACCTCAGGGACCCACTGGAGGAGAGGCACAGGGATGCTGCCTGAGCAGCAGACCCTTCTAGCGCTGAGCAGGCTGTCCCCAGGCAGGCAGAGTCCGACGGGTCCTTCCTCCTGGGACTCCAGCAGGCCTAGGAAAGCAGCGGTCCCCCTCGGCTGATGCCCAGAGAGTCTCCAGTACGCAAGCTTTGCCACCGAACCCATCGGTCGGTGCGCCTCTGATCACAGGCCAAGGGCCTGCGCACCCCCAAAGACAACCGGGGTCCCCGGAAGGCCCCCAGGCAGAAATGAGCACCACCGGGAATGGCCGGCCTCCAAGACAACTTGGGGGCATGCACACCACAAGACAGGGTCGCAGGTCTCAACGAGGCGGATGCCTGGTGTCTCAGGCGGGCCGGGCCGGGCCTGGCCTCGCCTTGGCGTCCACCTGGTCGGGAACCGTCTGGGTACGGGCCCCGCAGGATGCCCTGCGGCCCACCTTCCTTCCTAGGCCACAAGGAGGAACGCCCCGGCGCCGGCCAGCCCCGGCGGGCACCGGCGCCACTGGCCACGGAACTCAGCTCTGCCAGTGGCCCCTCCTCACTGGCCTGCAGTGTGGCCGAGGGAGCCTCCCGGGGCCGAGGACCCAACTAGGCCGTCACCCCGGGTGCTCCCACGGGAACGGGCACCAGGCAAACTGCCCACGGACCCGAGCCCAGGCTCCTTGGCGGAGGCCTCCGCTAGTCCCGCCCAGATCATGGCCGCCACCAGGCTCCCGGGCCATGGCTTCCTGTAAGGCAACCGCCAGGTGTCCTGACTGTCCAGCTAGACCTGGCGCCTGTCTCTGGGGCTTCCACGGCGCAAACTGGCGGCGGACCCTGCTTCCCTCGGGCCTCCAGAGATCTCGGATCCGTCCGGGACCGGTCCTAGTCCTGCCTGCTCCCCCAGGGCAGTCCCAAGCCACTCCTCCCCAGGCGACCACAGGGACCGGTGCTCGATTGCCAAGCGAGTTCCTCTTGATGGCAGTATTGCTCCAGAAATGCCCACCTGCCCTTCCCCCAGGTCCACTCCCTCCGCCCTCTGCGGAGGAAAAAACGCCAAGGGCGCTCCGCACATGGCCCTTCAGCATCTCGGCCGCTTTGGGCCAACTCTGGCCCACCTGCGGGACCCTGTCCTTGGCAGACGGGACTCGGCAGGGTCCTTCTACTAGCCTGCCTTCCTGACAAACCAGAGAGTGGTCCCCTTGGGCCGCCCTGGGGATGGAGCCGAACTCACCGCATCCCTAACCATGCCTTTAGGGTGGGGAGGATGGTGGAACCCGCAGGGAAGGGAAGGAGACTGGGCACATAGTAGGATGCCAGCCCTAGCTCTGCCCTCCGGGACACATTTGCACTTGGGCCTACTCACGGGTCACTGCAAGGCCAGCTTGACCAAGAGGTCAAAGGCGACTGGCGTCCCACTGACCCCTGGGGTTTTGGCCTCAGACTTGAGGTGAACCTACAATTCCGGAATAGCGGGACCGGGTCCCGGGCCCTTCTCTGGTGGCAGCAGCGGCAAGGTGCTGGTGGAAGAGCCCTCGCCAGCTTAGGTCAGACGGGAGGGGAGCCAGCTGCCACCCCAAACACACCTGTCCTCCTCACACCTGGCCTACGTCCAACTCTCCACGGCCCTGCCCCGAAGGCTGGACGTACAAATCCCACAGAGGCGTGCATGCCGTTGAGGGCTCGTGTGTGCCACGGAGGTGCGGTAGATGGCCCAGCCCCAAGTGTACCGATCTTCATCCCCAAACCTATTCTCTGACGGAAACCCGATGTTGACCTCGTCGGGCAGTCAAGGCGTGGGCAGAGGCCTGACGTCTGCTGCAGGAGCACAGTGACATTGAATGCTCTTCCCAAGACAGACAAAACACTAGGGACACACTATGCCAAGCTGCTGCCTCCCTGGCCCTTTCCGGACTCTTTGACCCCCATGGACTTTCCCTTGGGATTTTCCACGACACAGTTTCTTCTCTCTTTCTCTCTCTCTCTCTCTGTCTCTCTCTCTCGCTCTCTCTCTCTGTCTCTCTCAATGCCATAATCACTCTCTCTCTCGTGCCAGGTTCGCGCCCAGTGCTCTCTCGCCCACTTCTACTGGGGCCTACTTCCTCTCCTGCTCTCTCTGTCTCAACGTGATTGATTTTCTCCTACTGCCCGGGACCTCTTGCCCACGTGTGCCTTTAAAACGCTAAGAGATGCAACTGAACGTGTGAGACATGGCTCAGATAGGCGGAGAGGCGACAAGAGAAATGCCCCAGAACTCAAGAACCCAGCCACGCCCTCCGCTTCTACCACCACCAGCAACACCAACCCAGGGGCCTGCTTTCGTGGTCCCCCAAGCCAAGGTGAGGCAAGTCCCACTTGAACGTCATCCCGTTCCTCTTGGGAACGCTGGACCGCGCTCAACCTTAAATGTGCGTTGAGGTGGAAGGTGGATATCACTTTGCATGACAGTGTGTCTGCACAAGGACGAGGAGGGGCACACGGATCCACCTGGCTCGCTCTCTAGCTGGATTCAGGTGGAACGGAGGACCATGAACCCTCAGGACTTTTTCTGCTTGGGTCCTCTGCTTTTAAGGTTTCGGGCCTAAGAGGCCCATCACCTCCTTATACCTTTTTTCTGTCTATTAAAGAAAAAAAAATAAGAAAGAAAGAAAGAAAATAAACAAGAAACCCGGACATTCAACCTGTCACCTCAGAAGGGTCCTCTGTGTGCCTTTTCTACTCCTGAATTCAGCGACGTGGTGCTCATCTCCACCCTTTGGACGCAAGCCCCCGTTCACTTGGGGACTCCTGGACACTCTGAGAAACGCCAGAAAGCCTCGGGAAATGGCCCCGTCCGCTGCTCTACCAGACCGGGTCCTGCAAAACATGCATCTTCCGAGCCTCCTCCCTGCACGTCCCGTTGGACCTGCCCCGATTCTACCTCAGGGACTCACTGGAGGAGAGGCACAGGGATGCTGCCTGAGCAGCAGACCCTTCTAGCGCTGAGCAGGCTGTCCCCAGGCAGGCAGAGTCCGACGGGTCCTTCCTCCTGGGACTCCAGCAGGCCTAGGAAAGCAGCGGTCCCCCTCGGCTGATGCCCAGAGAGTCTCCAGTACGCAAGCTTTGCCACCGAACCCATCGGTCGGTGCGCCTCTGATCACAGGCCAAGGGCCTGCGCACCCCCAAAGACAACCGGGGTCCCCGGAAGGCACCCAGGCAGAAATGAGCACCACCGGGAATGGCTGGCCTCCAAGACAACTTGGGGGCATGCACACCACAAGACAGGGTCGCAGGTCTCAACGAGGCGGATGCCTGGTGTCTCAGGCGGGCCGGGCCGGGCCTGGCCTCGCCTTGGCGTCCACCTGGTCGGGAACCGTCTGGGTACGGGCCCCGCAGGATGCCCTGCGGCCCACCTTCCTTCCTAGGCCGCAAGGAGGAACGCCCCGGCGCCGGCCAGCCCCGGCGGGCACCGGCGCCACTGGCCACGGAACTCAGCTCTGCCAGTGGCCCCTCCTCACTGGCCGGCAGTGTGGCCGAGGGAGCCTCCCGGGGCCGAGGACCCAACTAGGCCGTCACCCCGGGTGCTCCCACGGGAACGGGCACCAGGCAAACTGCCCACGGACCCGAGCCCAGGCTCCTTGGCGGAGGCCTCCGCTAGTCCCGCCCAGATCATGGCCGCCACCAGGCTCCCGGGCCATGGCTTCCTGTAAGGCAACCGCCAGGCGTCCTGACTGTCCAGCTAGACCTGGCGCCTGTCTCTGGGGCTTCCACGGCGCGAACTGGCGGCGGACCCTGCTTCCCTCGGGCCTCCAGAGATCTCGGATCCGTCCGGGCACTGGTCCTAGTCCTGCCTGCTCCCCCAGGGCAGTCCCAAGCCACTCCTCCCCAGGCGACCACAGGGACCGGTGCTCGATTGCCAAGCGAGTTCCTCTTGATGGCAGTATTGCTCCAGAAATGCCCACCTGCCCTTCCCCCAGGTCCACTCCCTCCGCCCTCTGCGGAGGAAAAAACGCCAAGGGCGCTCCGCACATGGCCCTTCAGCATCTCGGCCGCTTTGGGCCAACTCTGGCCCACCTGCGGGACCCTGTCCTTGGCAGACGGGACTCGGCAGGGTCCTTCTACTAGCCTGCCTTCCTGACAAACCAGAGAGCGGTCCCCTTGGGCCGCCCTGGGGATGGAGCCGAACTCACCGCATCCCTAACCATGCCTTTAGGGTGGGGAGGATGGTGGAACCTGCAGGGAAGGGAAGGAGACTGGGCACATCGTAGGATGCCAGCCCTAGCTCTGCCCTCCGGGACACATTTGCACTTGGGCCTACTCACGGGTCACTGCAAGGCCAGCTTGACCAAGAGGTCAAAGGCGACTGGCGTCCCACTGACCCCTGGGGTTTTGGCCTCAGACTTGAGGTGAACCTACAATTCCGGAATAGCGGGACCGGGTCCAGGGCCCTTCTCTGGTAGCAGCAGCGGCAAGGTGCTGGTGGAAGAGCCCTCGCCAGCTTAGGTCAGACGGGAGGGGAGCCAGCTGCCACCCCAAACACACCTGTCCTCCTCACACCTGGCCTACGTCCAACTCTCCACGGCCCTGCCCCGAAGGCTGGACGTACAAATCCCACAGAGGCGTGCATGCCGTTGAGGGCTCGTGTGTGCCACGGAGGTGCGGTAGATGGCCCAGCCCCAAGTGTACCGATCTTCATCCCCAAACCTATTCTCTGACGGAAACCCGATGTTGACCTCGTCGGGCAGTCAAGGCGTGGGCAGAGGCCTGACGTCTGCTGCAGGAGCACAGTGACATTGAATGCTCTTCCCAAGACAGACAAAACACTAGGGACACACTATGCCAAGCTGCTGCCTCCCTGGCCCTTTCCGGACTCTTTGACCCCCATGGACTTTCCCTTGGGATTTTCCACGACACAGTTTCTTCTCTCTCTCTCTCTCTCTCTCTCTGTCTGTCTGTCTCTCTCTCTCGCTCTCTCTCTCTGTCTCTCTCAATGCCATAATCACTCTCTCTCGTGCCAGGTTCGCACCCAGCGCTCTCTCGCCCACTTCTACTGGGGCCTACTTCCTCTCCTGCTCTCTCTGTCTCAACGTGATTGATTTTCTCCTACTGCCCGGGACCTCTTGCCCACGTGTGCCTTTAAAACGCTAAGAGATGCAACTGAACGTGTGAGACATGGCGCAGATAGGCGGAGAGGCGGCAAGAGAAATGCCCCAGAACTCAAGAACCCGGCCACGCCCTCCGCTTCTACCACCACCAGCAACACCAACCCAGGGGCCTGCTTTCGCGGTCCCCCAAGCCAAGGTGAGGCAAGTCCCACTTGAACGTCATCCCGTTCCTCTTGGGAACGCTGGACCGTGCTCAACCTTAAATGTGCGTTGAGGTGGAAGGTGGATATCACTTTGCATGACAGTGTGTCTGCACAAGGACGAGGAGGGGCACACGGATCCACCTTGCTCGCTCTCTAGTTGGATTCAGGTGGAACGGAGGACCATGAACCCTCAGGACTTTTTCTGCTTGGGTCCTGTGCTTTTAAGGTTTCGGGCCTAAGAGGCCCATCACCTCCTTATACCTTTTTTGTCTATTAAAGAAAAAAAAATAAGAAAGAAAGAAAGAAAAAAAACAAGAAACCCGGACATTCAACCTGTCACCTCAGAAGGGTCCTCTGTGTGCCTTTTCTACTCCTGAATTCAGCGACGTGGTGCTCATCTCCACCCTTTGGACGCGAGCCCCCGTTCACTTGGGGACTCCTGGACACTCTGAGAAACGCCAGAAAGCCTCGGGAAATGGCCCCGTCCGCTGCTCTACCAGACCGCGTCCTGCAAAACGTGCATCTTCCGAGCCTCCTCCCTGCACGTCCCGTTGGACCTGCCCCGATTCTACCTCAGGGACCCACTGGAGGAGAGGCACAGGGATGCTGCCTGAGCAGCAGACCCTTCTAGCGCTGAGCAGGCTGTCCCCAGGCAGGCAGAGTCCGACGGGTCCTTCCTCCTGGGACTCCAGCAGGCCTAGGAAAGCAGCGGTCCCCCTCGGCTGATGCCCAGAGAGTCTCCAGTACGCAAGCTTTGCCACCGAACCCATCGGTCGGTGCGCCTCTGATCACAGGCCAAGGGCCTGCGCACCCCCAAAGACAACCGGGGTCCCCGGAAGGCCCCCAGGCAGAAATGAGCACCACCGGGAATGGCCGGCCTCCAAGACAACTTGGGGGCATGCACACCACAAGACAGGGTCGCAGGTCTCAACGAGGCGGATGCCTGGTGTCTCAGGCGGGCCGGGCCGGGCCTGGCCTCGCCTTGGCGTCCACCTGGTCGGGAACCGTCTGGGTACGGGCCCCGCAGGATGCCCTGCGGCCCACCTTCCTTCCTAGGCCGCAAGGAGGAACGCCCCGGCGCCGGCCAGCCCCGGCGGGCACCGGCGCCACTGGCCACGGAACTCAGCTCTGCCAGTGGCCCCTCCTCACTGGCCTGCAGTGTGGCCGAGGGAGCCTCCCGGGGCCGAGGACCCAACTAGGCCGTCACCCCGGGTGCTCCCACGGGAACGGGCACCAGGCAAACTGCCCACGGACCCGAGCCCAGGCTCCTTGGCGGAGGCCTCCGCTAGTCCCGCCCAGATCATGGCCGCCACCAGGCTCCCGGGCCATGGCTTCCTGTAAGGCAACCGCCAGGCGTCCTGACTGTCCAGCTAGACCTGGCGCCTGTCTCTGGGGCTTCCACGGCGCGAACTGGCGGCGGACCCTGCTTCCCTCGGGCCTCCAGAGATCTCGGATCCGTCCGGGCACTGGTCCTAGTCCTGCCTGCTCCCCCAGGGCAGTCCCAAGCCACTCCTCCCCAGGCGACCACAGGGACCGGTGCTCGATTGCCAAGCGAGTTCCTCTTGATGGCAGTATTGCTCCAGAAATGCCCACCTGCCCTTCCCCCAGGTCCACTCCCTCCGCCCTCTGCGGAGGAAAAAACGCCAAGGGCGCTCCGCACATGGCCCTTCAGCATCTCGGCCGCTTTGGGCCAACTCTGGCCCACCTGCGGGACCCTGTCCTTGGCAGACGGGACTCGGCAGGGTCCTTCTACTAGCCTGCCTTCCTGACAAACCAGAGAGCGGTCCCCTTGGGCCGCCCTGGGGATGGAGCCGAACTCACCGCATCCCTAACCATGCCTTTAGGGTGGGGAGGATGGTGGAACCTGCAGGGAAGGGAAGGAGACTGGGCACATCGTAGGATGCCAGCCCTAGCTCTGCCCTCCGGGACACATTTGCACTTGGGCCTACTCACGGGTCACTGCAAGGCCAGCTTGACCAAGAGGTCAAAGGCGACTGGCGTCCCACTGACCCCTGGGGTTTTGGCCTCAGACTTGAGGTGAACCTACAATTCCGGAATAGCGGGACCGGGTCCAGGGCCCTTCTCTGGTAGCAGCAGCGGCAAGGTGCTGGTGGAAGAGCCCTCGCCAGCTTAGGTCAGACGGGAGGGGAGCCAGCTGCCACCCCAAACACACCTGTCCTCCTCACACCTGGCCTACGTCCAACTCTCCACGGCCCTGCCCCGAAGGCTGGACGTACAAATCCCACAGAGGCGTGCATGCCGTTGAGGGCTCGTGTGTGCCACGGAGGTGCGGTAGATGGCCCAGCCCCAAGTGTACCGATCTTCATCCCCAAACCTATTCTCTGACGGAAACCCGATGTTGACCTCGTCGGGCAGTCAAGGCGTGGGCAGAGGCCTGACGTCTGCTGCAGGAGCACAGTGACATTGAATGCTCTTCCCAAGACAGACAAAACACTAGGGACACACTATGCCAAGCTGCTGCCTCCCTGGCCCTTTCCGGACTCTTTGACCCCCATGG